>NW_021318723.1:1268380-1278198 GCF_001605985.2 Dendrobium catenatum
TCTCCAACCCATTTAGTTTCCTGAATGCACAAAATATTTATCTTCCTATGAATTATAATATCTATTAATTCCATTAATTTTCCTGTAAGGAAACCTATATTCCAAGTTCATATCCTAATTTTAGTATCATGGACTAGCTTCTTTGCCCACATCCGTCTTTGATGTGGGAACCCTTGAAAAATTAGTTAATAAATTTTATTAGTAAGGATTGAAGCATTCTGAATGAATAAGAAAAATTATTTGGAAAAAATAGTAAATGGTGATTTAGAAAAACTAATTAAAACCTTGAAAAATTAGTTAATAAATTTTATTAGTAAGGATTGAAGCATTCTGAATGAATAAGAAAAATTATTTGGAAAAAATAGTAAATGGTGATTTAGAAAAACTAATTAAAAATATTTGTATGTATTTTCAACTATTTAGAAATATTATTTTGAAAAATTGGCAATGATTTAGAATGCTCAGTAAGAAAAAAGAGTTATATTTTAATATTTTAGTATTTAGGTGTGTAGTGATATGTTAACTAATAGTTAGTTAATTAGTAGTGATGTTGCTAATTACTTAGTAGTTATATTAATTAATTGGTTAATTGGTAATCTTAATTAGTTAGTTAGTGGTGATGTAAATTAATTAGGTATTATGTATTCACATGACCCGGTTAGGAAAGTAGGTATATTAGATTTGACTTATATTAAGAAAGGTAAAGATAGACCTAAAAAGGCTTGGTTAGAAAATATTAAAAATGACCTTATTTGTTAGATTTAAATGAGAATTTAACTTTTAATATGACACAATGGAGAAAAAGGATTCATGTAGCCAATCGCACATAGTGGGATAAAGGCTTGATGTTGTTGTTGTTATGTATTTAGAAAAATTATTCAATGTTAGTCTTTTTTCTTGTTAAGCTATTAGTTGTGGAGACATGAACAACATATATTAGTGTCAAAAACACATTATTTTGTCTTGTACAATTCCACATTTTAATTTTATCAAAATTAAAAATTAGATAGCATTTAATTTTATCTTTCTATATGTGTAGCTTAATAACATAGCATGGATATCAGAACTCAATGGTCTTGGATATATATTAGACTTTCCTTGGACAAAAAGATTAACACAAACTTGTTAGTAGAGAGCTTTTCATTGCTATAGAATGCAACAACACATTTTCATTTTGAAGGAAAAAATATGTCAATTTGTTCTAAGCATAAGAATCAAGCTTATTGAATACTAGCTAAAGTAATTGTAGATTTGCATCGAAGAAGAATTCAACTGGATTACTGGTTTTAGACATAATATAACGAGTGCAAGCCACTAATTGACACTCACTGTGCTTTGATTAGTTATGAATAATAAAATAAAGAACAAACAAAACGGTATGAAGAAATGATATTCAATGTCGTTGGCCCACAATTTGAAGAAAATACTAAAAACTTCCTAATGGTAAGTCTTAACATTTTTACATTTTCACTACAAGCTGCACAACTATCGTGGTAAGGTTACACTAATCACTCAGAAATCTCTTGTAGTTATAAAGCTAAGCACAAAAATAGATTTTAATGTTCGCTCATTAGTGTTTCAAATCAGTTTCTACGGCTGTTGATGTAGACCAATCCAAAAAATATTTTTGTACATATTGATTATTATATGACCAAGAAATTTGTCAAAATTAGGACTAAATGCACAAAACATAGGTTGTTGTGCCAACAAATATGGGTTGTATTACAAGAATGGCATGGCTATGTAAATATTGTGGATCAACTACGTATGAAGCCTAAATAGAAAAACAGCATGAATAAAAGGGGTTTTATAGTTCCATAATTAAAAAATACTATTTGCTTCTATAAGGTCTAATGGGTATATAAGATGGTATTAAAAGAGAAGAGAACAATGTGTATTATGTAATCCATCAAATATTGAAGTATGAAAGAACTTTGGTCGTCCATTTTACAGAGTTTACTTCAAAGCTAAGAAATGTTAGAGTTGACATATGTTGATAGTTTTATATCATATATCTAGACTGTCTCACTATAATCTTGCTGGATAGTAAGAATTACACTATATAATCTCCCTCCTGAGATGTGCATAATAACTCCATAAATATTTCTTAAGCTAATACCTCTCTGTCCGCACAATCTAAAGGAAAACTAGATGTGTACCTACAGCTTCTAGTAGATAAATTAAAAATACTATTGGAAGACGTAATTACATCACATTTTTCGAAAGCAAAATTTATAATGTACAATGCTTAGAACTTCAGAGCTTTAGGAGCTTAAAGAGATCAATTATAGAAGGATTCATAGATTAGATGCATAATATAGTTGCATTGAGTTATTAGAGAAATTATTAAATGCATCATTATTGTTGCCCAGTGCATCTGATGGTTGGCGATCTTAGGCTAGGTCGGTTAATTAGTCATCTTAAAGCAGATAATTGCTTCAACTAAGACTCAAAAGCATTGCAAAAAATCAATTTAAAAATGGGATCTATTGAATGGTTCACAATAATGCATTGTAGCGTAAGGCAATGGTTGATGTTAACTTGATTAAATTAATCAAGTGTCCTAGCTAAGTTGATGGATGATCAATATAAAAGGAGAAATTGATGGTCCTTTAATGAGTAATAGCTTACCTGCTATCATATTTATGCCAAGCTTGAAACATTGTTGATTGTTCAATGGCTCTCTCATCATTTTATTAAATGATGCCTATGTTATATAGAGGTTCAAGTTCATATAATAATATGATAAATCATTATGAACAAAAAGATGATTTTTTGCTCAAATATTTCCTACAACTGTTGGTGAAGTAAACTACACAGTGAACACAAACAAAAAATAGAAAATGCAACAGAAATAAAGAACATACGTATTTAATGTGAAAAAAATCAAAACCGGAAAAAATCATAGAGCCACATCACACCAAGAAATCCACTATGAAAATTGGGAGAAATAGTACATATCTCTCCTCTCTCTCAATCTTTATCTTTCTACACCCTTGCACCATTCTCACACAAAAAAAAACAAAGATATACATAGTGGATTGAGGTTCAAGGCAACCGTACAAGCGGAGGGAGGACCTCCAGCGAGCTCGACATACTGAATTGAGGTTCGAGGCAACCGTACAACCCAATTGATCAACACAATCAGATTCCACACAAAACTAACAACAAACCCATGCTTTATCCCTCATGCTTTCCACCATACCCAAACTAATTCTATAATTTTAAAGCATCTAAGTAGACTGCAACATAAATAAGAATATTATAACAAATGTAAGGAAATTTTGGGAAGATAAATTATAGAATGACTATGTTAGAGAAAAGTTTGGAGCGATATTTACTAAAGTGGTTTGAACATGTATGACAAAGGGTAGAAAATATGCCTGCTAGAAAAATTGATAAAATTTGTGTCAAATGACCACGGAGAAAAATGGATATAAATTGTTCAAATGAAATGAATAGAAAATAAGAATTCATAATGCCCTTGCAAATTAGCTGGGTTAAGATAAATGGTGATTTCAAGATGATGGCGATGGAGATATAGCCAACTGAACTGGCATACGGTGTAAATCAATAATATGAACAATGATATGAATGGAAGCTCAACTGGTGGCTAAGGGAAGTCTAAAATCAAAAAAGTGGTCGTATATATAAAATTAAAATTTTCAGATTGCTACAGAAATTCATAAGAGCCAAGAAAAGCTGCAAACGTAAAGTCTCACGTGCAATGCTTTAGATTCCAGCTGATGTCTTTTCGATGTCCTGACACCTTCATCAAAGAAAACAGCTTCCCGGTCATACCTATATGATGAGACAATGAAAATGACCTAAGCGATTAAATTAAAAATAAACTTTGTTCAAAAACAAACAATAACAACCAATAGAGAGCCATCATTAAGTGCATGTGCTCCCAAATAACTTAGGGAATATGATAAAAATGAAATCCTTCATAGAAAATGAAAAAATAATTTTAATTAGCAACGACCAGTGGACTCCTTCCCGCTTGAAATTCAAAAGAGAAAGCTAAATTAGGCCGAAAAGATAAAACGGGTCTAATTTTCAAACTCAGTTACAACGTAATCAAATTATGTTCTGTTAGATCCTCAAACATACGAGTTAACAAGGACTGCTGCAAGATTTCGGTTTGACCCAAAAGACCAAAAGTGTAGAGTCACCTTAAGTGAGGATCACAGGCTCAGTACAATTTCCATCAGCATCAACAAAGAAAAACTGGAGGACTTACTCCTCAAAAAAAGAATCAAGGATGGAGCTAACTGTCTTCCCAAAGCCTGGTACAGGACCAGATCTAACGGCCTCCACCAGTTCCAGCCATTGCTAATCCAAATACAGATCATGGTTTAAGATCAGTGATTTTTATGTTGGTAACAGTTCAGAATCTCACCAAAGAAAGATACCTTATTGGAAGTCAAAGAACTCAACTTTTCATTTGCAATCTCCTCACATCGAACAGTTGCAACCATTACCTACAAAGTATGGAAAATAAAAGAAAATTAATAGGACTCTACAGAAAAATATTTATCTGTTCAAGAAGTTAGGACGCTGCCTTGTGAGCAGGAAGATCAAGGTCCTTATTTTCTCGTATAGTTTTCCAAATCTTTTGTACGCTGAAAGAAAATGCTGAAGCAGGGACAACACCTCCTCTATCACCTGCAAGGCCACCTGGGGCAACTGAATTGAAAAAACGTTGCCTCAGTTGTGCAACCTGCATTAGAAAGATCAAAAAAAAATCCCAAGTAAAGCTTTCAGAATTTAAATATATTGAAACAGACCTCCATAAGGAGCTATTCAAATAAGAATTTAAATTAAATAATATAATAACACTGGTGCATACATTTTGATATACGAAAACCATAAGAACAACAAAAGACAAAACAGACAAGCTAGATTAACAATTTTCTTCAATGATTACCTGCTCTTTGAATTGCTCTTTTTTCTCTTCATAACTGGGCAAAGCAACGACCTCTACCTTTTATCAAAAACATGTGTTACAATACAGGTGAAAGCATGTATTTAGCAAGACTACCCCTCTTACATTAAAAAAATCATGTAATGGCAGTGACTTGTGAGCCTGGGTTTTAGAAACGGTATCCCATATCTGCAGAAAGGAATCATGCGTAATAAGATCACTAGTAAAATTCCAAGAGGAAGATTTTGACAAAACAACAATAAATTTCATTTTATAAATCAAAACATATATCACACTTTTTGGATGTCTTCCCTCAAAATTGGCTCTAAATATTCTAATGGAGTCTGCAAATAAGCTAATGAAAAGTTAGGCATGCAAAATCACACAAGAAATAGTCAACACACTACAAGATATCCTCAAAAGCAAGTTGCAAACCTTTGTTTTGTCACGAATAACAAATAGCAAAGTTGTCTTGCGAGGACTGAACAATCGTAACATGACCTACAACAGGTAAGATGGTTTGCATAGAAAATTAAAGAAATTTGTGATTGTACGATAATAAATAATAAATAAACAAAAAAATACCTGAAAAACTGTCCTTAGTAGAGGCTTGTTAGAAGCGTGCTCCCGACCAATATCATGACACCAACTAGGTAATATAATTGTTAAATCATAATTTTGTGAACTAAAATCATGCCATTCGAAAGAAAGTTGAGCAAAAAACAAGGATGAGACTCACATGTTTACAAGAACAACGTCTGAAATTGCTAGAGCAAAAAGAGCACTTTGCTTCTCAAATACAGTATCATCCTGAGAATTGGAATTACTGGAGCTACTCCAACCTTTTCACGTATATGCTCATTTCGTATCATATCTCTAAGGGTAAAGCCACTCATCCACCTGAGCATCCTTATCTCTGTCACACTTAACTTAGTATTATGCTTCTCTTTTAATGGCCAACATTCGGCACCATAAAGCATTGCAGGCCTCACTACCATCTTATAGAATTTTCCCTTAAGTTTGAGGGGTACATTTCTATCACATAACAAGCCCGATGCATTCCTCCACTTCAACCATCCAACTTGAATTCTGCTGATAATATCCCCATCTATTTCACCATCACTCTGAACAATAGATCCAATATATCTAAAACGTGTACTCTTATTAATGACTTGATCGCCCAAAGTCACAATCCCCTCTCTAGGTCTATTACTACTAAAATTACACTCCAAATATTCCATTTTAGATCTACTCAAGCGAAAACCTTTAGACTCTAAGGTTGACCTCCATAATTCAAGTTTACCTTCAACTCCCTCTCTAGTCTTATCAACAAGAAGAATATCATCAGCAAAAAGCATACACCAAGGTACATCCTCTTGCAAATGTCTAGTGAGAACATCCATGACTGAAGCAAACTGGGTGTTGTTCATAGGGGTGTATAAAAAATAAGTAGAGATAGTTATACCAGACCTAAGAGATTAACAAAATCAAAACAGTATCCTAACTAGCAAGATTATGCTAGCTGTATTAATCACTATGGCTAGATAACCCTAGATCCATCATGTTACTAACTGTGTAGGGTTTAGGGAAGAAATAGGACCAGTGACACCAACAACTTAAGTTATAGTTTTGTGCGCTCCGAAAAATCGGGCCCCAGCCTCTCTGCGTTTCTTCATTAACAGGGTTAGTTTTAATGAATTAGGTTTCTGGGAAAATTTTGAGAAGGCAGGTTAAGTTTTAGATACGATACTACCAAGAGATTTTGCCCTCATTTTGCAAAGACTTTATGATCTGAGTTCTGGTTTCCTTTAGGCACAAGCTATAATTAATTACCTCTCCCAATAACCAGAGAGAACTTTCAATTAAAGCTAGTCGTTCAATGGGTCGCAATAATTACCTAAAGTATAATAGCAGTGATTTTTTGGGTTTGAATTTGGTTTGGATTTTGGAGTTTATAATTTAAAATTTACCACTATATACTTAAAGAGAGTAATGGGAGAATGATGACGGGCCTGATTAAGATCTCATGGTTCTGTTGACCCGAGCTCTCATGGTTCCTAGTCTACTTAGTCAAAGAACGTAGTCAACCCAACCTCATAAAAGGATCCTTATCAATAACTATAGGTTGCGTCGTCCAAGGTATCTTGTAGACCTGGGGTGGATGATTGTCTAAAGGGGTTGAATTTAAGTCAACCTTAGCTAACATATAGCTTCCTTCCTATCTTATGAGCATACCCTACAATTCATTACTCATAGAGCTTTCAATAATTAGGAACTATAAGGGCTTTGGTCGTGGTCGTAATATAGTGATGCGATTTTACGAAAAAAATCACCCAGTCATAGGGCGCGTACCACATCCCTGCTGGCGAGAAATCAACTGAAAATGAATTGTAGTAATACATCCAACAATATCTTTGCTCTTTATGAGATGAAGTTATTCTTGCGGAGTGTGGATGAGTTTTGATTTAAACAATATAGATGTTAGATTTTGAAATTTTAATAGGCTTTGAGAATTTAACCCTCCGGTTAAGATTATATTCAACGTAGCCATCATCTAGGTGTTTAAGCATTTTTAGCAAATCCACGAAACATTCCTAAATCTCACATTTAGGAGTTTGATGTAAATATCGATATGCATATAGAATGCTTTTCAGTGTAATTGTCAAACGAATTTAACCCATTAATTAAAGCTAATTCATATCTACATAATGCATTTTGTACATTATTTTTACTAGGGGTGTCAAAATCTGACACGACCTGAAATCTGACACGAACCTGACCCAAAAAATTTTGGGTTCGGATCAACCCGTTTGTCATACTGCCGGGTCGAGTTCTTAATTCCGACCCGTTTATAAAACCAACTTGGCAGGAACATCCTACAATAGGCGTGACCTATCTCATCAGCATCATCCCATTACTCGCATTAGCTTGTAACCCGATGAGCGCATCCGACGTCACTCACGGCCTCACTCGCGTTGTCGTGCTACTCGTCGTCACGTCTACGTTGCCACTGCCATCTAGTCGAGTCCATGTTGCCAATGCTGATGCACTGCCCGCGCTGTCGTTACTGTTGTCGTTGTCCTGTCCACACTGCAGCTGTCGCCGTCCTGCCTGCACTGCAGCTGCCGCCATCCCGCACGAACTGCAGCTGCTACCATGCCGCATCTTGCTAGTCAAGGGACCCGAATGACCAATTAGTCAGACCCTCTGTGCCGTTGCCTCAGCTGGCGGGTCAACCCAGTAACCCGCACAGGTCTAGCCGAGTTGACAATTCTAACCCACTTGCAAAACTGGGTAGGATTACTGTCAACACATTTGAATCTGGGTCAACTCGAGTTGGACCCGAACCAAACCCATCCACCCATTTTGACACCCCTAATCCCCACATAATGTAATTGACATTGTTATTGCATAATGCATTTTGCATGTTTCTCTTACATGATCCAATTTGCACATTGTATTTCAACATGTAATATTTAGAGTTTGAAAGTTACTTTGTGATATGTATGAATGATCTGAAAATATTTGAATTTGATGACTTGCGTAAAAAGATAATCTTTTAGAAACATGCGACAATTCATTATGAAATTAAATGACTTCGAATTCCTCCTAAGCTTTAGCATTAATCTTAAATTTATCATCACTTTCTATTAGTATTAGAACTCAAAAAAATTATATTTAGTTCTAATTTTCTAACATATTGGATGTTATTTTGTCTAGCACATAATAATTTATATAAATCATCCAATCTAAAACCTTCAAAAACATGTGTAGCAAGAAATCATTTGGAAATAAAATATTTTCATCTGATTAAAATGTTAAATTAGATGTATATGATTTTTTTAATTCGTTCTCTCTTTTTATTTAATCATGCGGTTGTCCATTGTCGTTAAAATTTCAGCAACCTCCCGACATCTCCTCTGTGTCGGAGGAGTCAGGTAGGCATTTATCTTTTGCTCTTTCCAACCAGATCAAATATACAATGGACGCAAGGTCTTCATGAAATTCATGTTCTTCCCAGCGTGATCAAAGATAGCCAGCGACTCAACTAAAACCAGACCATGGTTTTTAGAAAACCAGGGGCTAGCCCACAGTTTTCATCCGTGGTTTTACAAAAGTGGTAAACACATCATGTGCTGCCAGCTCAGATACAGACGCACCGAATAGATTCGGTTCTTTTATATAATAGAAGCGGGCCCACCATATGCTCCACTTATACAGCATCCATGAGTGATTTGTCTGTTAGATTGGCAATTAAATCTAATATGCCAGCTAACTCCTCATTTTTGCGTACACGTGGGAAAAGGTCTTTCCATACATTATTGTTTCCTCCTGATCGATTTTTACAGTACATCGTCTTATTTTCGTACATACGTAGTAAAATACATAACTCATTCATGACAGTGGAGACTTATTCCACTTCTAATCTTTTGGTTGCTCCCCTAAGTCGAGTGACGGCATCCAGACTACAGGGGTGATTGTTGGTTTCCCATAGTAGCTCTTTGTGGACATCATTCTTATGGAATGGTTTTGTCTTGTCTGGTCTATCCTTCCTGACCCATGCAAGCTTTGGGCCTGACTGAACTTTTGCATAAGGGTCGAGAGGTTGCTTTCTTTTAGGCTCTCGTTGACTTCTTCCTCCGTCCATTCCTGTAGATTTTTAATAATGAATTGAGTATATTCTTTTTCGTCAATACCTGCACATAAAACAAACGTTAGCCTTGAAAGAGTGTCTGCCAAGACATTATTTTTCCCGTCAATATGCTCAAAGTTGACGGTGATCCCCAGGCCATTAATGTAGTCAGTGAATGTCAACCACCGAACTCTGGATGGCTTATTTTGTGTTATCTTGTTGTAGAAAGTAATTTTTGCTTGGCAGTCTGTTCTTAGG
>NW_021318723.1:1279320-1318885 GCF_001605985.2 Dendrobium catenatum
CAAGTGAAAACCTTTAGACTCTAAGGTTGACATCGATAATTCAAGTTTACCTTCAACTCCCTCTCTAGTCTTATCAACAAGAAGAATATCATCAGCAAAAAGCATACACCAAGGTACATCCTCTTGCAAATGTCTAGTGAGAACATCCATGACTGAAGCAAACTGGATGTTGTTCATAGGGGTGTATAAAAAATAAGTAGAGATAGTTATACCAGACCTAAGAGATTAACAAAATCAACACAGTATCCTAACTAGCAAGCTTATGCTAGCTGTATTAATCACTATGGCTAGATAACCCTAGATCCATCATGTTGCTAACTGTGTAGGGTTTAGGGCAGAAATAGGACCAGTGACACCAACAACTTAAGTTATAGTTTTGTGCGCTCCGAAAAATCGAGCCCCAGCCTCTCTGCGTTTCTTCGTTAACAGGGTTAGTTTTAATGAATTAGGTTTCTGGGAAAATTTTGAGAAGGCAGGTTAAGTTTTAGATAAGATACTACCAAGAGATTTTGCCCTCATTTTGCAAAGACTTTATGATTTGAGTTCTGGTTTCCTTTAGGCACAAGCTATAAGTAATTACATCTCCCAATAACCAGAGAGAACTTTCAATTAAAGCTAGTCGTTCAATGTGTCGCAATAATTACCTAAAGTATAATAGCAGTGATTTTT
Source organism: Dendrobium catenatum (assembly GCF_001605985.2). Classification (NCBI taxonomy): domain Eukaryota; kingdom Viridiplantae; phylum Streptophyta; class Magnoliopsida; order Asparagales; family Orchidaceae; genus Dendrobium; species Dendrobium catenatum. The sequence goes on from NW_021318723.1 coordinate 1,279,990, forward strand.
TGGGTTTGAATTTGGATTGGATTTTGGAGTTTATAATTTAAAATTTACCACTACATACTTAAAGAGAATAATGGGGGAATGATGACAGGCCTGATTAAAATCTCATGGTTCTGTTGACTCGGGCTCTCATGGTTCCTAGTCTACTTAGTCAAAGAACGTAGTCAACCCAACCTCATAAAAGGATCCTTATCAATAACTATAGGTTGCGTCGTCCAAGGTATCTTGTAGACCTGGGGTGGATGATTGTCTAAAGGGGTTGAATTTAAGTCAACCTTAGCTAACATAGAGCTTTCTCCCTATCTTATGAGCATACCCAACAATTCATTACTCATAGAGCTTTAAACAATTAGGAACTATAAGGGCTTTGGTAGTGGTCGTAATATAGTGATGTGATTTTACGAAAAAAATTACTCAGTAATAGGGCGCGTACCACATCCCTACTGGCGAGAAATCAACTGAAAATGAATTGTAGTAATACATCCAACAATATATTTGCTCTTTATGAGCTAAAGTTATTCTTGCAGAGTGTGGATGAGTTTTGATTTAAACAATATAGATGTTAGATTTTGAAATTTTAATAGGCTTTGAAAATTTAACCCTCCGGTTAAGATTATATTCAACGAAGCCATCATCTAGGTGTTTAAGCATTTTTAGCAAATCCACGAAACATTCCTAAATCTCACATTTAGGAGTTTGATGTAAATATCGATATGCATATAGAATGATTTTCAGTGTAATTGTCAAACGAATTTAACCCATTAATTAAAGCTAATTCATATCTACATAATGCATTTTGTACATTATCCTTACTAGGGGTGTCAAAATCTGACACGACCTGAAATCTGACACGAACCTGACCCAAAAAATTTTGGGTTCGGATCAACCCGTTTGTCATACTGCCGGGTCGAGTTCTTAATTCCGACCCGTTTATAAAACCAACTTGGCAGGAACATCCTACATTAGGCGTGACCTATCTCGTCAGCATCATCGCATTGCTCGCATTAGCGTGTAACCCGATGAGCGCATCTGACGTCACTCACGGCCTCACTCGCGTTGTCGTGCTACCCGTCGTCACGTCTACGTTGCCACTGCCATCTAGTCGAGTCCATGTTGCCAATGCTGATGCACTGCCCGCGCTGTCATTACTGTTGTCGTTGTCCTGCCCGCACTGCAGCTGTCGCCGTCCTGCCTGCACTGCAGCTGCCGCCATCCCGCCCGCACTGCAGCTGCTACCATGCCACATCTTGTTAGTCAAGGGACCCGGATGACCAATTAGTTGGACCCTCTGTGCCGCTGCCTCAGCTGGCGGGTCAACCCAGTAACCCGCACAGGTCTAGCCAAGTTGACAATTCTGACTCACTTGCAAAACTGGGTAGGATTAGTGTCAACACATTTGAATCTGGGTCAACTCGAGTTTGACCCGAACCAAACCCGTCCACCCGTTTTGACACCCCTAATCCCCACATAATGTAATTGACATTGTTATTGCATAATGCATTTTGCATGTTACTCTTACATGATCCAATTTGCACATTGTATTTTAACGTGTAATATTTAGAGTTTGGAAGTTACTTTGTGATATGTATGAATGATCTGAAAATATTTGAATTTGATGACTTGCGTAAAAAGAGAATCTTTTTAGAAACATGCGACAATTCATTATGAAATTAAATGACTTCGAATTCCTCCTAAGCTTTAGCATTAATCTTAAATTTATCATCACTTTCTATTAGTATTAGAACTCAAAAAAATTATATTTAGTTCTAATTTTCTAACATATTGGATGTTATTTTGTCTAGCACATAATAATTTATATAAATCATCCAATCTAAAACCTTCAAAAACATGTGTAGCAAGAAATCATTTGGAAATAAAATATTTTCATCTGATTAAAATGTTAAATTAGATGTATATGATTTTTTTCATTCGTTCTCTCTTTTTATTTAATCATGCGGTTGTCCATTATCGTTAAAATTTCAGCAACCTCCCGACATCTCCTCTGTGTCGGAGGAGTCAGGTAGGCATTTGTCTTTTTCTCTTTCCAACCAGATCAAATATACAATGGACGCAAGGTCTTCATGAAATTCATGTTCTTCCCAGCGTGATCAAAGATAGCCAGCGACTCAACTAAAACCAGACCATGGTTTTTAGAAAACCAGGGGCTAGCCCACGGTTTTCATCCGTGGTTTTATGAAAGTGGCAGACACATCATGTGCTGCCAGCTCAGATACAGACGCACCGAATAGATTCGGTATATAATAGAAGCGGGCCCACCATATGCTCCACTTATACAGCATCCATGAGTGATTTGTCTGTTAGATTGGCAATTAAATCTAATATGCCAGCTAACTCCTCATTTTTGCGTACATGTGGAAAAAGGTCTTTCCATACATTATTCTTTCCTCCTGATCGATTTTTACAATACATCATCTTATTTTCGTACATACGTAGTAAAATACATAACTCATTCATGACAGTGGAGACTTATTCCACTTCTAATCTTTTGGTTGCTCCCCTAAGTCGAGTGACGGCATCCAGACTACAGGGGTGATTGTTGGTTTCCCATAGTAGCTCTTTGTGGACATCATTCTTATGGAATGGTTTTGTCTTGTCTGGTCTATCCTTCCTGACCCATGCAAGCTTTGGGCCTGACTGAACTTTTGCATAAGGGTCGAGAGGTTGCTTTCTTTTAGGCTCTCGTTGACTTCTTCCTCCGTCCATTCCTGTAGATTTTTAATAATGAATTGAGTATATTCTTTTTCGTCAATACCTGCACATAAAACAAACGTTAGCCTTGAAAGAGTGTCTGCCAGGACATTATTTTTCCCGTCAATATGCTCAAAGTTGACGGTGATCCCCAGGCCATTAATGTAGTCAGTGAATGTCAACCACCGAACTCTGGCTGGCTTATTTTGTGTTATCTTGTTGTAGAAAGTAATTTTTGCTTGGCAGTCTGTTCTTAGGGTGATTTCCTTTTTATCGAGATAATGAATTTTGAGTGCATTTAAAGTTTCCATGCAAGCATAAATTTCTGCATCAATTGTTGATTTGACTGTAGGAAATTCCCGCTAGCATAAGCACATATTTTCTCTGTACTTTTGGAATCACCTTTCCTTTGCTTCCATTTACAGATTCCACCCCAACCTTCCATGCATCCATCAATTTCTAATATAACGTATGCTTCTTCAGGTGGGATCTCCAAATCAGGCAGTTGCTGGACTATTGATTTGATCTTTTGAACTAATTGCCAGTCATGACTCTTCATTCTCATATCTCCATGGGGCAAGGTCTTCTGATACAGGGGACCTAGGAACGTTGCCTCAACTGTGCAACCTGCATTAGAAAGACTAAACCCTAAACCCTAAAAAGACATGAGATCTTCTTTAATTCTTGTTCTTCTCCCAACTTGAGCAAAAATATGATGGATGTGAAGTCTTCATATTTCTCATTATTTAAACAAGCAAGAACGAAATTTATACCTCTGTGCGGTGAGTGTAAATGACGGCAATGGTAGTGTTAATGAGAATATATATTATTCCCTCTATCCGGCCAAATCCCTAGCAGAACTCATCTCGTCGCCTATAAGATCACGCCAGCGCCTATACCGAACCAACCAAGTTATAGCCAAACCCGAAACCCTCTCTCCCTTCAGAGCAAAACCCACTCAAAAGCCCACAATAATATCCCTAAACCGGCCCTCTCTAGACCCAAGCAAGACCTCGGATCTTCTCAAATCCATTAAGCCTAGTCCACTCAATATCTCAACAACAAATCAAAACTACATCCATCAATTCAATTGAGGTAGTAAGTTTCATTAATTTTTTGTAATCCTTTAATATTATTATTATTAGTTATTTAGTATTATTATTAAGTATTGTAATTAGCATTATTAATTCTATACTAGTTAATGTTAAATATTACCCATTTTATTATTAATAGTTTCATAATATACATTTCCATTTAAAAAAAATGATGATAAGAAAATTTCAAAAAAAATGAGAAGAAAAAAAAATTCAAAAAGAAAAGGGGAAAGAGAATAACAAAAAAGAGAGGGAAAAGAAGGAAAAAATACAAAAAAGGAGAAAGGAGAGGGAAGTTTTATGCAATTTGTGCATTTTTGCACATTTTTGCCATTGACACCACGCTACAAATGTATAATCTCTCAAACTCTAAAACCCTCGAGAACCCGTCTTCGGCGCTTACGGCGCGGCAAGCAACCATCTATAAGCGCTTTTCTTAGCGCGGTGGGAGGAAGCTCGTCGCGATGCTACGACGAGGCAGATAATCACCTAAAGTCCCTTGTTTTATATTTGTGGTGCACTAAAAAATCACCTATACACTCTTTTCTTAGCTTGTGGGAGGGGAACCTGGTGCGACGCCTACGACGAGGCGGGTAAGCCTATGCACGCTCTCGTAGCATGGTGGGGACTCTGTATGTACCCTTAAGTGCTCATGTAGCGTGATGGGGAAGATAAACCACAAGCCTTTCTTAACGTGGTGGGGATGAAAATTATGGCCGAAGTGTCACCCGACACTGACCATACATGTCTTTCTTGACGTGGTGGACAGGCTAAGACTCCTGTAGTTTCTCCTAAATATGGGAGATGTCGGGAGGCTGCGGAAATCCTGTTTGAAAATGTACAAAAACTTGGACAAATTACAGTGGACTTATAAACTTGATTTGGACCAAATGGCAGGGAACTTGAATCTGAATTGAACTGAAATAATGAACTTAAACTTTAATTTGGACACAATGCAGGGGGACTAAACTTATGAATTGAACGGTAGAAAACTGAACCTAATGTCACCATAAAAATCTAACTTGCAAAATGATAAAAATCAAGTGCAAATACGCAAGTAAGGGACTCCCGGTGAACAAGTCCTCAATGCATACGAATGATGAAAAATGAAATTAAGGCAACTAAGAATGTTTAGTCAAATCAATAATGGGCATGATTCATTGGTAACTTACATCAACATATGAATGTCAACAACTAATAGTGGTTTGTAATAGCACTATCTATAAAGTCAACTTGCAAGCATAACTTGTCTCAGACTATTTGTATAAGATCAATTTAATCTCAATCATTTCAGTCGCTCAAGTATACAAAATTGATCTAAAATAGTCTCTCATATTGTAATTCAATATAAAATTGATCTCAATTTAGCCTATCGACTTAATAAAATTGATCTCAAGTTAATCCAAAAGGTTCAATTTTGTATAGTCGAGGGACTAAATTGAAATAATCTTATACTCTTAGAATAAAATGATTGTATAAGAATTATCAGGATTATTTTGAAATTTATGATATCTCTATAAATAAAAATTCAGTATTAAAAAAAAAAGATTAAAGATAATACTCTAATTTATATTTTTTATTCTAAGAATTAAGCATATGTATTAATTGGAGATAACTTAATGTTTACTACATTTGGACTTCAACTCCCTTTCTACTACTTCGTCGTACAGTTTATTCTTTTGTTTTTTTTTTTGGAATGGGGGTATCTCTCCGCTGCAACCCCCAAAGGAAGCGCATGACGGTGTAACTAATCCCTCGGTGGGCCTAACAACAACCAACTCCATAGGTGTAGGGGGTCATACAGTTATTTTCTCTCGATTTAAGGAGTCACGCCGCATGATAGAGGAATCAAATATGAGTTGGGGTTTCCAACCACGCTCGCCCACAAACTCAGGTAAGCTCGGTGGGGTCAGTTTATTCTCAATTGAGAGTTTAATTTATACTTTTTCTTACAGCCACGGCTAAAATATGTTGCAATTGATGTCGATTTTCAAAAGTGCCACTCGATTGTAGCTTCATGTCGTATCACCGAATTGTAGCTTGCTTATTTATCACATCTAGGTTTAGTTTGAGACGATTTTATTATTGCTTCTTTAAATATTTTTTTAGTACAAAAATTAATTTTTTTAACGAAAAAGTTGTTTGATGAAGCAGTAAGAAAGCCTTCCCAAATAAAATTTGATGTAGAACCAAGCTAGCCATGATTGGGGTAGAATTATTGATTTAATAGAGTTGTCATTTATGATCTCTCAATTAAGGAAATAGGAATTAAATCACATCCCAAATCTAAAGTTAATTTGGAGTAATTGATTGAGAGACTTAATTAGGAGGAGCAAAAGGGGAAAGGGAGAGAGGGAGGGGATGGCCTCTTTGATGGGGACTTGATTGGACTGTTTTATGACTTGTCAATTCTAGGCTATCAATTATGGGAGGAGAAATTAAGTCCAATCTCCCATTAAATTCAAATTGGCATGATTGGAGGAGGTTTCCTAATATAGCTCATATTATTTTAAGAAAGGGATTTCAAATTTTGAATAAATTAAAATCTGATTGAAAACATTTCTAATTTAAAATGCACTAATTATGGAAAGTAGTGACAATGCATTTGAAATTTAAAATTTGAAATCAAAGGAGAGAGGTGGGGTGTTTAATGATTTGCTAATCTTAGAATATTAATTAGAGAAAGAAATGATAATTATCTATTTGAATTTCAAATAGCATGATTGGAAGAGCTTTCCTAACATAACTCTTTTCTTTTAGGAAAGAGATTTCAAATTCAAATTTATTTAAATTTGAAATCTTTTGACTTTTCAAATTTACAAGAATTTAAATTAGAAAAGTAATGAATGCCTGGTTTTAAAATTTTGGAGCCAAAGGGAGGGGGGATGGCTGAGGGTTAAGAAGGTAGTGGGGCCGGTGGTTGGGTGGGGGAAGGGTTTGGCCAAAGGTTGGGGAAAGTGGAGGCTAGGGGCTTGGTGGAGGTGGTTGGGCCGAGAGATGGGAAAGGACAGAGGGAAGAGGAATGGTATCAGAGCGGGATGAAGGTAGCGGCTCGAGGAGGAGGAGAGGGAGTCGATGGAGAAGATAAACCACAAGCCCGAACACTTCCTGCGGCTGATGGGTAATACTTTGCCCTCACCTAGGGACTTCAAACCACGAGCCTGAATGCTTCCTGCGACTGGTGGGTAGTACATTGTCCTCACCTAGGGACTTCAACTCTCATAAGAACTCTCAAAGCTCTTAAGAACAAAGTGTAGAATTTTCTCTTAATAATCATCCATCCCCTCAAAAAGAAGAGGGGGCTATAAATAATCAAAATACAATAATAAGACAAATGACAAAAGTGCCCCTCAGGGTCACATAGACCTACTCCCTCAAGTGAGGGTAAAAATAAAAAAATCCATAAATAAATCAAAATACAAATAATAACTCAAAATAAAGTGATACAATCATGGTCGTCGATCTTCGGCTCCTCTGATAAACTTTCTTAGTCGAATGTTCTCATCATTCTCCCAGGGTGGAAAAGAGCTCGACTTTGTCGAGTACTCATCCCAGGAACACAATCATGCTCTAATACCAAAATGATGTAGAACCAAGCTAGCCATTATTGGGGTGGATTATTGACTTAATAGAGTTATCAATTATGACCTCTCAATTAAGGAAATAGGAATTAAATCAAATCCCAAATCTGAAGTTAATTTGGAGAAATTGATTGAAAAACTTAATTGGGAGGAGCAAAAGGGGAAAGGGAGAGAGGGAGGGGCCGGCCCCATTGATGGGGACTTGATAAAACTGTTTTATGACTTGCCAATTCTAGGCTATCAATAATGAGAGGGGAAATTAAGGTCAATCTCTCATTAAATTCAAATTGGCATGATTGGAAGAGTTTTCTTAATATAGCTCATGTTATTTTAGGAAAGGGATTTCAAATTTTGAATAAATTAAAATCTGATTTGAAAGCTTTCCTAATTTAAAATGCACTAATTATGGAAAGTAGTGACTATGCGTTTGAAATTTAAAATTTGAAATCAAAGAAGAAGAGGTGGGGTGTTTAATGATTTGCAATATTAATTAGGAAAAGAAATCATAGTAATTATTTATTTGAATTTCAAATAGCATGATTGAAGGAGCTTTCCTAATATAACTCTTTTCTTTTAGGAAAGATATTTCAAATTCAAAATTTTTTAAATTTGAAATATTTTGACTTTTCAAATTTACAAGAATTTAAATTAGAAAAATAATGAATGCTTGGTTTGAAAATTTTGAGCCAAAGGGAGGTGGATGGTGGCCAACGGTTAGGAAGGTAGTATGGCCGATGGTTGGGTGTGGGAAGGGTTCAGCCAAAGGTTGGGGAAAGTGGAAGCCGACGACTTGGTGGAGGTGGTTGGTCTGAGAGGTGGAGAAGGACTGAGGGAAGAGGAATGATATCAGAGCTAGATGAAAATAGCAGCTAGGGGAGAAGGAGAGGGAGTCAGTGAAAAGATAAACCACGAGCCCGGAAACTACCTACAGTTGATGGATAATACTTTGCCCTCACCTAGGGACTTCAAACCATGAGCCTGTATGCTTCTTACGGATGGTGGGTAGTACATTGTCCTCACCTAGGGACTTCAACTCTCATAAGAACTCTCAAAGCTCTTAAGAATAAAGTGCATAATTTTTTTCTAAATAATCATCCATCCCCTCAAAAAGAAGAGGCCAGAGGCTATAAATAACCAAAATATAATAATAAGACAAATGACAAAAGTGCTCCCTAGTCCCTAGGGTCATATAGGCCTACTCCCTCAAGTGAGGGTAAAAACGAAAAAATGTATAAATAAATCAAAATAAAAATAGTAACTCAAAATAAAGTGGTACAAACATGTTTGTCCATCTTCGGCTCCTCCGATAAACTTTCTCGGTCGGATGTCCTCAGCAAAATCTTAGTGAAAATATTCTCTTAACCCCACAAGCAAAAAAAACTAGAATTAATAGTAGTCTTCGTAGCGATTAAGCAAGAAGACGTGGTAACCCCCACTACATCCATTTGCAAACATTGACGAAAGTTTGTAAAAGCACATTAACTTACGTATAGATAACGACAGTAGATAAGATGTGAAAGCAATGATCTCTTTGCAACCGACATAAGGTGTCTAGAAGATATAAGTGACAGTTGATGTAAGAGTTGGAAGATATGCAAGCTCCTACAAGTCATCATAGAAGACATGTCATATGCTCAACATGCTATCCACAAGTAAATGTAAAAGAGTCCTCACTCATATAGTAGTCCACTCACGGGTGACAAAGATTAATGTGTAGGAGATGATAAATCATCCCTACAATCGATAACTACTCAGCATTAGTCAAACATATCGGTTTGCTGCAAGCAAGGATAGAAGATATGCAATACATATGATTTCTCTACGAGTACAGATGTACGCACCATGTGCCACCTGTGGGTAGAAGCAGACAGACTTCAGTAAATACAATATTTTATATTCAATTTTAATCTGTAAATGAATACATCTAACTGTCTACCTGGAACAATAATGGATGTATTGTAGGGACCAAAGATCACAACAAAATGTATAAAGAATGCGGCAAATGTAAGTTCCTACGAACTTTTGTAAGAAACCTACTATAAATATTATGTGTCATCTACGAGCAAATATAGAAGATGTCTAATAGATGCCAGCATCTACAGGCAATAACAGGAGATTCGTTAGTGCACTACAATTCACTTACAGAAAGAAACACACAATGCATGATAGTCTACCTGTATGAAATGGGCAAATGACTATAGTGATACGCAATGTCACCATATCCGCAGCATTCATACAAGCGGACAGAAAATACTTATGGGCTTCTACATAGAGCATCGTGTGCATTCAACCGACAGTTACCCGTACAATTGAGCAGCATCAAAAATTACAAAATTCCCTCACACATGCACTACATATATATACACATAAACACCAAGAAAATGTATATGCAATCATATACTCACATGGACCCCGATGAGCGTGTTATGGATATACACGTGACGTCTAAGGATATTGTGCGGATCAAAAGATAAGTCCAAGTTTGAGACTGATCTTTCTATGCGGGTACATAGAAGTTGACATGACTCGAACCATTAAACAAATATACAGTCGCGGCATCGACCGGAATATTTATTTTATACGTTCATGTTAGGCCTTCAAGGTCTATACAATGAAAATTCATTAATAAAATCATAACATCAATAATGAACCTGATCCTCTGTCAATAATTTGACAGAGTTTATAAGGTTCAACAGACAAAATAAAAATGCTCATATACCGCGATGATGATTGTGTTGAATGTAGATCTCAACCGGAAGGGTTAGTTCTAAATACTCTATATTTTTAAATGTCACTCAAATACACACAAAAATTCAAAACTCCAAAAATTCCAAAAACTAAAATATTTAAAATTAGAATAAACTATCAAACACTTAGAGTAAAACACATCCACCCTCTGTAACAATTTTGCGAGGTAAATAAATTTAAAATAATTTCAGCTCACATATAGCTAATGTCCGGTCGAGAATATTACTAGAATTCATTCTCAAACCAACTATTATCTTATCTGCAAACCCAATCTGCCTTCCTAAAGTTTACCTCGAAACTTAATCCGTTAAAACTGTTCCGAAAGACGGGGGAGGCCCATGCGAGAATATTTGGAGCCCACACCAATATCAAAGCTAAAATCGATAATTCTCCTCGAAGATTAAGCCTCTTAGGAAATGAAATTGGGTTGCCTATCAGAAATGATGTACTTTTTACTTTTTCTTATGTAAATGTAAACATGTAAAGTCTGAAGTTTGTACTCCTTTCATTATTGTAAAGATGTAAACCTCAAACTTGTACTCATAAACATGTAAAGTCTGAAGTTTGATTAATCGCCTCTGTCTACTTGTCAATCTAATAATGATAAGCAGTGCTCCTTTTCAGAGCGGTCCCCTGCATCTTGAACAACTCCTTTCAGAACTGGCTTAGAAAGATCTTATGTCAATCTAAAACGATCAATTCCGAGATCCCATATAATCTCACCACCTTCCTCATGAAAATCGCCGCTATTGATACTACAGTATACGGGTGGCAAAGAGGAATAAAATGGGCATAATTATTCAGTTGATCCATTACCACCATAATCATAGTGTATCCTTCTGACTTGGGTAACCCTTCAATGAAATCTATGGTCACCTCCTCCCACACCTTTTCTGACAGAGCTAGCAGCTAGAGGATCTATCGTAGAGACATAGCTAAATACTTGTTCCTCTAGCATATGTCACAACTAGCCACCATCTTCTCAACATCCTTCTTCATACCCTCCCAATACAACTCTGCAGATAGCTGACGATATGTCTTTTGGACGCCCACATGTCCCCCAATAGTCGTCCCATGTGTGATTCCCAAAAATCTAAATTAGAAAAATTATTCTTTTAATATTTTAATAAATATCAACCAGAACAATCTAATATCATCTTTTAGCAATAAACAACAAAACATATTCTATAATTCAAAATATTAATGTATTATAACAATAATTTTAATTAGTATTTCCTTGTCTTTTACACATACAGTACTATAACAATAATTTTAATCATATATCCACATTCATTTTCAACGCATTGTAATAAATAAAATATAATTGAGCTTAATTTAGAAAATGCCCAAAATTTCATAATGATAAACAACAAATAATCATATTAAGCAAAAAAAACATATTTTCAAAAAATTACCAAAATATCATGAATTGTATAAAACAATATTTTAAGATTTTTATTGCACAACACAAATTTTTAGACGTCAAAATAAATTTTTTGGTAGACAAATCACTGTATTTTCAAAATCACCCGGTAAAAAATCTCAAATAAATACTCAAAATACTCATAATCAATATCTTTATAACATACAAAACGTTACGTGGTCAAAATTTTACCAATACAAAATTATTCATGATTTTTTAATAACGGAAACATAAACGTGATCAAAAAAATACCAAAAACATAAATTTTTTAAAATCAAAAATAGGGTAAAGGTTCTTCACACCAAGACGAGCAAATATCCCAACAGGCTCGACAGACAAAAAATCACACATCAGTCTCCAAATCTCAATTTTATTTCTCTCATACATCTCTCTAAATTCTCTGTAATGGCTCTCTGTTATCCGAATTATTAAAGAAAAAGAGATTTTAAAATTTCTTTATATCAAAATACGGGCTATTACATCATGAAACTCTTGGAGTAAGCAAGTAATGTAAGAAGAGATCTTTGGAAGCACAAAGCACCCCTTATAAAGCAACTTCTGTCACATTACTGAATATCCTGGATGATTGTCCTTGTTTCCTACTAGCTCCTCCCTAATTTTCTTCAAGCATGAATCCTGTTCACTCTCTCTTCCTCTTCTCATTGCTTCCAGTCAACCACCAAAGGCACAGATAATGCCATCATTTGGGGTTCCCTCATGCGCCTGAATAACCCATCTGCTGCTTGGTTTTTCACTCTGGGTCAGTATTATATTTCAAATTCATAACCCAATAACTTGGAAAGCCACCTCTGATGCTCCTCAGTGACCATTCTCTACTCCAAAAAATACTTCAAACTTTTTTGGTCCATTCTGATGATGAAATGTCTTCCAAGAAGATACGATCCCCATTTTTTAATAGCCAGCATAGTCACCATCATCTCCCTCCCGTAGACAGACTTGAGCGTGGCTAGGCCATCAACACCTGAGTGAAATAGGTCATTGGCCTTTGGTTCTGCATAAGTACCGCTCCTAGCCCAAAACCCAAGGCATCTGTCTCCACAATAAAAGGCTGGCTAAAATTCGAAAGGTTTAAGACTGGCACATTGGTCATAGCCTTCAACTCCTCAAAAGCCTGGGTAGCCGATTCTCCCCACCTGAAGTTATCAATTATCATTCTTGAGTTGTTCTGTCAATGGCCTTGCTATTGATCTGTATCCCTTCACAAATTTTCGATGGTAGTCGATGAGTCCTTAGAATCCTCTCAATTCCTTCAGATTTTTGGGTATGGGCTATCTGAGCATGGCCTCAATCTTACTTTGGTCCGCTGTAAATCCCTCCTTAGATATCACATGCCCCAAGTACTCCACTCTGGGCTGGAAGAACAAGCATTTATTCTTATTAGCAATATAAGGAGTGCTCCTTTAAGGTCGACAGCACAACTCCTAGATGCTCCAAATGCTCCCCTTCAAATCTACTGTAAATTACTATATCATCAAAAAAACCAACACAAACCTTCATAAGTAGGGCTAGAATACCCTGTACATCAGGGACTAGAAGGTGGTCGTTGCGTTAGTGAGGCCAAACGGCATCACCAAAAACTCATAATGCCCTTCGTGCATCCAAAAAGTTGTCATGTGGATGTCTCCTGATCGCATTCTAATCTAATGATATCTGAATTTCAAGTCAATCTTGAAAAATATCATAGATCCACGCAACTCATCTAATAGCTCATCGATAATAGATATGGAAAACTTATCTGGTATTGTTTCTTTATTTAAAGCAAGATAGTCTACGCAGAACCTCCAGCTCACATCATTTCTCTTCACCAACAATACAGGACTTGAGAAGGGGCTCACAATGGGCCTGATGATTTCAGCTTCAAGCATCTCCCAAATCAGTTTCTCAATCTCATCCTTATGTATCTGGGGGTATCGATAGGGTCGAACACTAATGATGGAAACTCCCTCCAACAGAATAATAGTGCTCATGCTCCCGTGGGGATGGAAATCCTTAGGGAAGCAGGAATACCTCCCTAAATTGCTTAGATAATGTTGGGAATATCCTCTTCACCCTCTGTCTCTCCTCCCTCCAGATTCTAGAGCTCCACCAAGAATCCCCCTCCTTCCCCTTGAAGGGCACAAACCATGGTTTTCAACAAAACCATTGCCTTTAATAGGCTGGGGTCTCCCTTAATTACCACCCTTCTCCCCTCCATCTAAATCTCCATATCCAAAGTCTTCCAATTCAGATTGGTCTCCCCAAAGTCTGTAGCCATTTTATGCCCAAGATCAAGTCAATACTTCCTAACTCTAATGGAAAGAATTCTTCCCTAATGTAGATCCCATGCAGCTCTACCATAAAACCCTGACAAATCTCTTTGTTCCTCTCTACTTTTTCTATACTCATCATCACTCCAAACCCTCTCGTGTCTACCAATTTCAACCTTAGTTTATCTATCACCTGGTTTGATATGAAGTTACGGGTAGCCCCACTATCCACCAGGACCGCCACTACCCCTCCTATATGCCCCCTTACCTTCATAGTATGATTCGGGGTGAATCTCACAACTTAGTTCAATGAAAATTCCGCCACCTCCATCATCACTCAAAACCCTCCTCTTCCTCTTCTTCCTCCTTCAACTACTCTTCTTCATCCACCTTTTCTCCATCACACACAATGAGAACCTACAATGTGTGATTTTTACACCCATGTCCTGGTGTAAATTTCTCATCGCATCTGAAACATAGCCCTTTTGCTCTCTTGTCTTATAATTCAGTCTCAATCAGCCTCTTGAAATCTCCTCTTAGTCCAACTCACGAACTGCCCTCCTTTGACGTCTCCCTTTTAATTTGTACGATGTGCACCCTAGGTGCCAGGAAAGTAGTTGTCATGTTGTAAAAGTCTCCTCCACTGCCTCCTAAAAGTTTGTTGTTTTTGTTGTATAAATATAGCAACGAAAAAAAAAAACAGCAGAAAAAAAAAAACACCATAGAGAAATTAATATTACGTGCACTGGAAAATAAGACTTTTAGGAAAAGAAAGACAATATTAGTTTAGGTCAGTAACCTCTCCTCTTTCTCTCCCATCCGTTCCCTCTAAATCAATGACAATTGTACAAGGCTCAATGTCAAGACACTTTGCTATCCAAATGCCTTTGGTAGTTTGGACCCTGGGAAATTTTTGACATGCAAACAACCATAACAACATGAACAAGTGTGAGTATTGATGAACCATGAAAAGAGTTAAAATTAAAAGTAGGCCAAGTTTACCTTCCTCTAAGGGCATCCATCTCCCTAAAGTTGGTCCGAAAGAGATGGTTAAGTAAGGTGCTCTTCCCTGCACAAAGAAATAGACATGTGAAGCATTGAAATAGATCAGTATCCTTACAAAGATTGTATAAATTGAACCTGCTAGCTCGGATCATAACAGATGTTCCTTGTAAGCACAAAAAATAGCTTAACTGGATATTCGAGCATACTATTCAGAAAATGCATTGATCATTTGAACGACATATGGTAAATAATTCCTCAGAAAGTAACGAAATTAAAAAATAAATAAATAAACAGTAAAGAGATATTCTGGATAGCCTATGACAAAGGATATGCAGCAAAATTGTAGAATCAACAGAAAGTTGAAGAAACAAAATGAAAAGATGTGAAAATAAGGAATCCGCAAGTTGTGAAATTTGAATCCTCGAAGCAGCTAAACTACTGAATCCTCAATGTAAAAAAGTTAGGAAGCCTAAAACAATGCTGCATTAATTTTTCCTCAAACTCATCATAGCATGATTTTTACAAAAGAATAAAGAGCTTGTTATAAAAATAGTCTGATAACTTGAAGTGCAAACAGCCCTTATGGTTTATTACAGGATAATTATTATTGAAGTAAGAAAATAATAATTCCTGATAAATTTAAAATGTAAATAAATAAATAAAATCATATAATCATAAATCAGACAACATATGATGGATTGCATCAATTCCCGTGAGCAAGAACTCTCTTCTAAAGAGTAAGAGCGATGTAATCTCTTCAAAATGACATCACATCCATTGGAAAATGCTTAGAGTTCTCAAAGATCACTATCTTCATCTTCTTAGAACGCATTTCCAAATACCACCAATAGAAGTTCGGTTGCAAAAACAGACACATTAAGGTTTCGTTTGGTTACCCGGTACTTTTGTAAATGGTAGTTTTAAAAATATTGGTTGAGAAAATGGAGGTTTGTAATGGAGAATCACATGCCAAAAAGCTTTTAAAAACAATAAAAAAGCACAGTTTTGTAAAAAGCATTTTAACAAAATGTCACATTCAAACAACAATTGAAAAATAATTGTTCCGTCTTATTGAGACGGAAAAGGCAAAATTAAGCGGTTCCAAACGAGGCCTAACTAACTTGCATAAACTCCACCAATAGAAGCAATAACAAGTACTGAAAGCTTGAAGGTTACGAAGTATGGAAACCGAAACAAAACATGATAACAACATGAACATGCACATATGATATAACCGTAAAAAGTAGAACACAATAAACCATCAATATAATATTCTTTATAGATTATTAATACAAAATACATAAATAAAACACTTAATATCAATATTTTTTATCAAAAAATATTATGCCATAATGTAAAATATCACATTTATCATATAAACAACTTACAGATCAATAAAATAAAATTTAACATTGGTTTAATTGCAATTACATTTATTATTTTATTAGATGCACTTAATCTTCAACAACACACCAACAATAGCATTAATTATTAAGCATGACTTTAGCAAAGTATTCTCTACACAAAATATCAATAACTTAAAAAAAGTATATAATCTTCAAAATAATTACTCAAAATATGAACACATTAATGTATAACTAATTAGACTCAACAAAATTGGAACTAGTAGACCCATCAACAATCCAACTTGTAACAAAATTTGCTAAACCAGGAGCAATTTTTCATGTTTCCCATATGTGCCACATCCCTATCATGTTTAGGTATGTCTTGGTCATGACCGGCCTTAATTTTAAAATAAAATACATCAAACATAATTTTTAGCATGTCAAAAAAAAAAGTTTGGGGCATGCCATAGGAAACCATATCTAGAATATGTCCGACATAACCATGGAAAGTTTTTTAAGCTTTCATGCTTTATGACACAAAGGTGCCTTAACTTCATAATAGAATTGCATCATTAAAAAGATGATGATTGCTAATGTTAAAAGGCGATTTATATATAAACTGCTAGATCTTTGTTGGCTACCAATGAAATAAGCTTTAAGGAAACAATTAGGTAAAGACAACAAATGCATATGAGACAAACTAAATCATAATTATATATGACAAAAATTTTAGTATCATAATGAGTTTGCATGACAATGATATACCTTTTATCATGTTAAGAAAAGCATTTAAAAACTAATATTTAATTCATGCAAATGCTCAACACCACAACAACAACATCAAGCCTTTGTCCCACTATGTAGGGTCGGCTACATGAATCCTTTTTCGTCATTTGTCCTATTAAAAGTCAAATTCTCATTTAAATCTAATAAATAAAGATCATTTCTAATATTTTCTAACCAAGTCTTTTTAGGTCTATCTCTACCTAAAAAATCATAAATTTATATTTTTGCTTCAACTTCATAATCATTTTTTGTTTCAAATTCATATTCATTTTTTATTTCAAATTCAAATAATTTTTTTTTATTTAAATTCATTTTTAAGAATATATAATAGAGCATATAGGAAAAGACATTTTGATTGGGACATAAAAATTGTTATATAACCTTTTCCTTGACATCTATAATAGACAATCTCAATAGTTTGTGTGACAATGAAATGATCATTTTTAGTATTAAGTTTTCTAGAAGGTGTAGAAATAGACTAAACTAGAGGGCAAACAATGTTTGACTTAATAGACCCACAAGGACCTATCCTGTATGTGATAGATTGACTGACATTACTCCTAGAGGAAAGATACAATCAACTCTCTACTTCTAAGGCTTTATGATGAGCTTCAACTATAGTCCTTCAAAGAACCGTGACTACGCCTCAATTTCAGGTAGCAATGATGGGGACATTAGCTCGTGGAAGGTTTATCAGAGGCGTGGCCGCCGATCTACGGCCACGATCGAGCCTTTATATTTCTGAGTTATTTATGTTATTTTCCTATTCATGTATTTTCTATTTTCTTGTGTCGTGTATTTGTTTTTATTATTTTTTCAGTTGTACCCTTTGAGTGAGAATTGTCGCATGTAAGTCCAAAGGGCAAGTTTGTCTTTTATTTTCTTGAGTCCTTATACTTGGTTATTTATAGCCTCATGTCTTATGATTGAAGGATGATGAATGATTATTAAAATTTTCCTACACTTATGTTCTTGAAGCTTATGTGAGAGCTTGGTGGAGCCTAGGATAGGCCACCCGTCGTACCCAACAGTCACCACCGGTGGCTCTTGGTTCTCCTCCCTTTTCCCTCCCTTCCCCTTACCTCCACCGTCGGCCAACCCTTTTCCTCACCCGAGCCCCTCATCCCCTCTCAATCCCACGGCCCCATCCACCACCCGAGCCCCAAGGCCGCCGGCCCCAATCCCCTAGCCATCGGCCGGCTCCATTCCATCTCCTCCCTCCATTGCCCCTTTGCCCTCTTGAGTTTCCTAATTGGATGTGAGTTAATTTGGGATAATTTTGAATTTCAATTCCCTTTGAATTTGAATTCAAAATCTTTCCTAAAATAATTCATCTATTTTAGGAAAGTATTTATTTTGGATCTAATTTGAAATTCAAATACAATTGGATTTAAAATAACTCTTTCATAAATCAAACCCTAAATTAAGAAACCTTAATTGCTTGCATTAAATTCCTCCCTTGCCCATGCATGCCTCCGGCCCTATTAAGATCCCCTTTGGAATTATTTCCAAAACTCCTTTGGAAATAATACAAATCCTCGTTATTCCCCTTTGGCCGAAATTTCAAACTCCCACAAACCTCCTTATTTCTTTCTAAAATCAAGTCTCACGTTTTGGAAAGAAATTCCCTACCTCCTCTTCATTGCCGCCAGCCTAGCCTCCCTTACCCTCCCTCTTTCTCTCTCCAATCTTCCCTCTCCCTCATTCATCCCCACTTGAATTGAAGCTATACTTCTCCCTCTAAATTCCCTATCTCCTAACATAGGAAATCTGAAATTCCTCTCAGATTTTTGGTCAAAATTTAAGACTGTTCTCAGATTTTTGGAGAAGAGATTTGGGAATTATTTCCTCTCCTCTTGCCAGAGAAACCTCTTTCTCTTCGTCAACATTTAAGGACCCTAGCAAGGCGAAAGAAGATTTGTTACCTAGCATCCATGAATGGCGGATCCCGCAACTGAATACAGCTTAACTTGGGACAAGGACAGTTTCACCGATATTCTACGATCAACCTTCTTCGACGAGAATCCAAGGATTGATCATACCATCGAGGACTACTTGGAGCGTATTATGGACACCTTAGTGGAAGCAATCGACGAGCACTTCGAAGGCGTCGAGTGGAGGATCTCCACCACTCCTTGACGAGAGGTTCTCTTTTCCACTTTTCATTGTACTTCTTTAGTCTAACTCTATCTTGTGCTTGATTGTAATCACAAAGGACGACTCTCCCTACTACTGCTAAACTTAGTAAACGTAGGGTTTTGGAGCATGCCTTTATGCTTACTAATTTTCATTGTTAGATTAGGGATTGTTTTGAAACTACTACTACGGCATTAAGTGATTTACTAATTGTTTTGAAAGCTTTTCCCACTCTCTAGATATGTAATTTAGCCTAAGCGGGTTTGACCCCTTATTTGTTTTGATTCGTTGTTTTGAACTGCTACTAGTCTTGTTCTATGATTATTTCAATCAAGAGTTGTGCAAATTTCATATGAATTAACTGCATTTCATATTTAATCCTGCATCAAGCAAACCATTCACAAAACCAGATGCTACTATAATATGTTTCTGGCCAAATGGAAGACCTAAGATTCCATGTGAACTAACTTAAAAATCCTTATGAAGAAACCTCGTGTGATTTTCCTTTTTTTCCTAACAATCCCATAGAGAATCTACTCTATAGGAGATCACCTCCTATAGAAAGAAGGGATGTCTTAGGATGGTGCATATAGTAGAATGTCAGATAGGAAGTAACAATTTCTTACATGAAAGACACCTGACTTGTGATATATAATACGAGATTGATTTCTGATAATATGACTAATATGATTGAGATTGATCCTGTAGGGTTGGCCTACAATACTTGATATAGGAAAAATAACACAGCTAACTAAATGTCCTATCTTGCTTACATATGTATATGACATGAGCATACATTATAAATTATATAAATGACATGATATAACATGATATAAGATGATATATGATATGACTGATACAAGCATATGATAAAACTAATATGATTGATACAAGCATATAATAAGACTAATATAACTGATAAGATTGATACAAAGTATATGATATATAAAATACATGATACATTGTATATAATAAATAACATAATATGCATGCATTAATATTTGATATTATATGACATGCATAGAACAGAAATACATTGATTTGATATGAAAGGTAGATTGATATACATGAGACAACATATAAAAAAAGGGATATGATTGAAGTAGAGTATAATTTATAGACATATATATATAATCGTTACAAGCCTACTATATTGTACTAAACTGAACACATTGATCCTTTATATGGCTACTAATTATTGATCATAAATCACATTGTTTACATTGTTTTCTATTGCTCATATGAAATAACATTGTCCATATTGACTACTACATGTTCTTATTGCTACATGTTTAAATTAATATGAATGAAATGATTACATGAATATTATTTCTATTATCTTGTATTGATTGTAGGTGTAGGTTTTGATAACCTATTGAGGTGTTAACTCACTCTATGATTTTTATATATTTTTAGGAAGAGTTTGACTTATGTTAAGAAAGATAGAGGTAGACCTAAAAAGACTTGGTTAGAAAATATTAGAAATGACCTTTCTCTATTAGATTTAAATGAGAAATTAACTCTTAACATGACACAATGGAGAAAAAAGATTCATGTAGCTGACCCACATAGTGGGATAAAGGCTTGATGTTGTTGTCATATAAGTATATGGAGATAGAATGATGTATTAATTAACTTCTGACTATTGTAAATGAATTTTGAGGATTAATGAATATAGAGGAAACATTTTGATGTGTAAATTGTTTCCACTAGTTTTTTTATTAAATAAATGATATTAGTGATTCTGGTAGAGTAATTAAGAGAAAAAATGGACAATTCTTTTAAATTTAGGTATTGGGGTATCACACATCTGACCTTCGTCGCCTTACTACGATCCACCAGCCTATAATCTTCTGATCATTATCACATAGCTACTTCATGACTATTATTTTTATCATCTATCATCACTAACAATGCCAACACACGCCATCACATATCGTCCAAATCAACATTAACTCCCAACTTTAGCACTTTGATTTATGTTGGATTCCTATCAAATTGTTCTTTCAACTTCAACCAAGTAATATGTTATTTATCATGCAACAATGCCTTCCCTTAAAGAATGGATTCATTTATAATCAAATACAAATACTAGAGGAATCATTTAATCCTTCTTGGGTTTTCTAAAAATTTGGTGTTTCTTATGATTATTGTACTCCTCTTTTTATCTATATGTGTGTTAGATCTTCGTAGAAAATTAGGACATTAAACCCTCTATCTCTCTGCAAAAAATAACATATTTTAACCTTGATGTTTATCTCAACAAATTACTTAGTAAAAGAAATAATAAGTATCCATATTCTAAATGCTTCAAAAAAGATACTCAGACAATCAACATACATTGCAAGAATACTACAACCAGTGTATCCCGTTATCAATTTTCAAAAATAATAGTTCTGCCTCATCAATCGCCACATATTCAAAATAAACCAAGCATCACATCCTCAGTCATAAAATCTGTTCTAAAAATATATATTTTGAAAGATGCAAAGTTTAGCAAATTGAATTCCTAACACCGACGGTGGATAGCATGTTCTAGTCAACTCACCGCTGCTCTGGGGACCCATGATGGATACGACCACATAGGAAAGACCGCACTCGACGAGCCTCACAGTCTTCACGAAATGCTCCAATCCCTCTACATTCAACACCCCTGCGCCATCGATTAACTGAGTCGAACAGCAATTATCCCCCATTGCCCCTTTCAATAAACGAAAAGAAGAAAGTTATGGATCGATCTCTAGGGTTCTGAAGGCCGCTGAGCTAAAGAAGGCGACATCGAGGGGTGCAAGTACATAACGAAATGCTGCTTCCAGAACCTGCTGCCTTGCTTCGCGAACAAGGTTATAAAAAGTAAGATTTTTTGAATGAATTTCTGGTTTGTTTCCAGCCGTCTGATCTTTCTACGTCGTTCTATTGTCTATATATTGGCCGTTGATAGCGAGAAGGCCATTGAACACTGAAGAACCGTTGGGAGGCTTTACTCTCAACTTTACTAGGCTTTAATAAAAAAATATTTAAACTCAATTAAAATTCATTAAAATTTGTTAGAGTTTTTCAAAAATTTCAAACTCCTTGATCATCTTTATTATGATTGTTATTGATGATCCGTTCACTAATGTTTTATTTGGGGCAAATTTAGACCATTATTTTTTCTCGCTTTTAAAAAATTTCTACTAAAATATAGCTGTACAAATTAGTAAGAAAGCATTCACAAATGAAGCTCAAGGCTTCATTTGGGATGACTTTCTTATTATTTTTTTAAGTAGCTTTCTACTAAAAAAAGTTTAATTTTAAAAAAATTATGCCAAAAATTACTTTAAGAAGCAGTAAGAAAGCCGTCCCAAACAAAACCTAAATCTCTTACTTTGATTATTTCCATACATAGTATGATTTTTCAAAGTTTTATTTCATGAAAGTTTTTTTTTATTATTATTAAGTTCATGCATACCTTGTAATTTTAGTTTTATCCCTAATAAATTTATACTCCAAAATTGTTTCATGCATTATATAAGTATTTATATTTTTAATAATTGACATAAACATTTTTTAATAAATTAAAATGATTAAATATTTTCAAAAATTATAACATGAATCTTTTAAGAAATGAATATTTTTAGGGATGTTAACTTAATATTATTAATGATAGTAAGTTATTTTAAAATTTTATTAAAGTTTTTGTGGTATTTCTATTTCATATTAAGAGCCTACTTATTAATTATTGCCTCTAATTAATCAGTAAAAGTATTAAATTTATATTTTAATTTTAAAATCAATAACTTGTGGTGGTTCGACAGAACCTGGTGGTGGTGCGGCACAACTCCGGCGATGGTGCGATAGAACTTCGACGGTGGTCTAGGAGGAGCAAGACAGGTGGAGCTTTCTTCCTTCTCTTCCTCCTTCTCTCTTGGCTCTTCCCCCTTTTTCAAGAGGAAATGTGGCTCTATTTAGAGAATTCTTGAGTGGCATGACTTGTAAATAAGTGGAAGATCAAGGGTAAATTGGGAGTGGTTCGAATGGACGGCTGATCTTAATTCTTACGATCATGCACCGTTCAATAGATCTTTGACTATCTTAATGATATCAGAATTTGAAGATCTTGGGCTCATTGGATTCGTCTTATCGAGCCGCTAGATTCAATTATAATCTTGTCAGGATTGAAGATCGTTTGGTGATAGAAATTGTGATTTGATCCTTCCAAAAGTGCTTCGGGTCTTTGATTTTGACCCATTTGGACACGGATTGGGTTTAATTTGGTGTCGTTGGGTTCGTGTTTCCAAGACGCTCAGTTCAACTATAAGTTTGTAGAAATCATAGTTCGAATGGTCTCAATTTTAATTCTTAAAGTTTCCAAATTTATTTTGCTTCAAGATTCGTGCATGATCAAGATAATTTTTTTATGATGTATCAAATTTGAATCAGTATATGTTTTCTTCTAATTAAAATTTTATCAAAAATCATCTTGTTCAAGATTTAGGGATTAAAATTTATGCGAAAAATTGAATTCATTTGCACTATTAAGAAAAATTTCTTTCATCAACAAAGAAAATCCTAACACCAAAATGAGCTTTTAATCGAAGTAAATTAGAAAAAATATTTATTTTAATTTGAATTTAAATTTTGTTAACCTATGTCAAACTCATGCAAATCTAATCAGGATAAATTATTTGAATTTAAATTTTAATATTCTTAGGCTTCGATTGTGATAACTTTCTAACAACTTTATTTTTCATATCTCAACCATAATTTTTGTATAGCCAATGCTTCTTCGTAGCTTTAAAAAAATTATACTAAAAAGTTGTTTTATAGAATAACTTTAAAAAATTATTTTCTCTATAGCAGTTTTACAAAACAATAAGAAATTTATGTCAAATGAAATCTTAGGGTTTGTTTTGGAAACTTTTTTTGTTCCTTTCTAAAATAATTTTTTAGTGTAAAATTTTTTGTACTATAAAACTGTCCTAAAAAGCAGTAAGAAAGTTGTCCAAACCAAGCTTTAGGCTTCGTTTGGTATGACTTTCTTACTGCTTCTTAAAATAAAATTTTAATATAAAAATTAATTTTTTAATTAAAAATATGCTTAAAAAAATAATAAGAAAGTAATACCAAATAAAGCCTTAATCTAATCATGATCAAGCTAATGATAAATTGATTTAATTATTGAGCATAATTGTACTCTTTGACATAGGTTAGCATAATTGTACTCTTCATATTTGCGAGTGCAGGCCGGCAAGTTGGACCACGACGATTGCAGGGCTTTCAACTCAACTGGGTCCCACTAATCATGCACCAGGATGTGCGCGCCATGTGTCATCCACTGATTGGCCAGTGGCAACAGCGAAATAAATTTGCGCGGGGCCTGTGAGAGGAAGGTGGGCTTTGCACTTGCGGGTTGCCAAGAAGCTTCCTTCTGGTGACACTACTACATAATTGTCCTTTCTGGAGCACATATTTACGGGTATGCCATTTGAGCCGTTGGATTGGGCTTATCGTGCTGGCTATGAAGAAATTACATTTGTGGTATCTGCCAAATAAGCGTTGCGTAC
This sequence comes from Dendrobium catenatum, assembly GCF_001605985.2. Classification (NCBI taxonomy): domain Eukaryota; kingdom Viridiplantae; phylum Streptophyta; class Magnoliopsida; order Asparagales; family Orchidaceae; genus Dendrobium; species Dendrobium catenatum. Next base: position 1,304,628 of record NW_021318723.1, read on the forward strand.
TTGCGTGCCTTTCGTTTTTAAAATTTAATATTAAAAAAAAGGAAATATAAAAAATATTAAAATCATGAATAAAAGCTTATTTTGTTACCTTGAATTGTAGGGAATGTTATTGATGTTAAAATGTGTTATGAATTTTGGTTCGGATTTGATTTGAAATTGATTTAATCTGAATCCAATCAACCTGAACATAATTTTAATAAATGAGTAAAAAAGACATACTCTTTGACTCACTGGCGATCCCGAATGATCCAAACAAGGACTAATAACTCGATTTAATTAAAAAAATTTTATAACTTATCAACTATAGAGTTTATATTAATTGATCAAAAATAAAAAGTTCATGCTACAAATAAAAAAATTAAGAAAACATATTAAGCAAGTCACTTTTGAACTAAAATTAGGTTGTAAGTTATCCCAAACCTGAGTGAATTACAGATTCGAACATGATCCATTTATCAAAAAAGTCAATTTGAATTCAAACTTATCATGCCGGATCCGAGTCAAATTGATGGGTTATATTATTTACTGACAACCAGTCATATCATTTACTGACAACTAGTGTCTAGTCATATCATTTATTACAACCTTATAATATATGATGATAATAGTTTAAAAATTTATGTAAAGATAAAAATAATAATATTAGGATAATTTTATATCTATCGAATTTATTCTAAAATTACTTTAGTCTTTCATATTTTAAATTCAGATGCTTCCATTATTGATGAGGTTATCTGTAATAGAGATTAATACTAATAAAAAACTTGAAAAAATAACTAATTAAGCACTTAAATACTTTTTGTTGTAAATTATGATCTAATAATTATTTTATGCGAGTTCTTCAACATAAATGAAATTTGAGAAAAAATGGCTCACAAAACCTTTATAGTAAACTATAATGAGTCAACATTGTGGAATCACTTGACGGGTGGTATTTTGTTGAAGGAAAATTTTAACTTGCCAAAGTTATAATTGTGGTATTTTCATATAAGGATCCTTTTCATATAGATATATGTATTTGATATAGTTTATGAATTTTATTAATTTAATGTTTAAGAAAAATAATATAGTGTTATTTTTTTATGATAAATTTTATAAAATAAAAATCAAGAAAATAATGATTATAATTAATAATTAAATGAATGTTTAAATAAAAACGTCGCCCATCTGCCAATCCGAACGAGACGATCATTACAGGATTTCATCTGCCCTCTTGGCAATTCCGTAATTTACGAAGACTCCAAGGGCAGTTACTTAGTATTGCTTAGCGTCACTATAAACGGTCCCGTCCCGCTGCAGGAGCACAAGAGCTTATCTTTCTACTCGTCTTACCATCAGCTCCGCCCACGGAGAGGCGAGGTCGAAGCGGCGCGGGTTAGCGGGACACCGGCAACGGAAGCGGAGGTATGATGCTCCCAGGTGTTGAGCTTGCTCGCCGGCGCCGCCTCCACCACCGGAATGACTCGTATCTGCGAGGCCCGTCGGAACCCTCGTCCGCCGCTCAGCCGCAGCCCATCGACCAGCCCGCCGCCGCTGCTGCCCGACGCCGACTAGAGGAGAAGCTTCGACGTCCTTTCGCTGTATCTCGTTCTCCATCCTCTTCACCTTCAATAAGCTCCCCCTTCCCAAGGTAAATCCCGCCCAGTTTTCTACTGGATTTGTTTATTTTGTTTAGTTTAAATCAGAGATTAATCGTGCTTTTCATGTGTTGTTGTGGTCTTCAATTAATGAACATTATATTCGGATAAGATTTTTCGATTATTGCAGGAGCAGTTTGATTATTTATCAATCAAACAGTTAAAAATAGGATTGATATTGATAGCGAAGGTAAAAAGACATGGATGTAATGATGTTGATAATAATTACTGGCGGAAGATATTGATGGTTTTTTGTGAATTTGCTTTATGAATAAGTTGCCTGATTGTAATTTGAGTGCTGGTTTATTTGAATTTGTGGTGTTTGATGTAAGCTTGGCCTGGTAGACTCTCAAAGGCACACGTGAATTATGGTAAATTGGGGAAAACAAGAACTTGAGGTAAGTAGGAAATTAATAAATCTATTATATTTGGATATTTGGAATTCTGATTTGTATTTGGGATGTGATTTTCCCACCTTGAAATGAAGTTGGATTGTGAGAATTGTAATTAGAACATAAATTAAGTTTAGATGAGGTTATAACTTTGTGAACATCATTGTGGAGTTTGCAATGGTGCTGAAATCTGTCTTCTTGCTTTAACCCTTGTGTTTGGGATGGCAGCAAGGTGGTAAATACCTAATCTCATTCTTGAACTGATTTTTGCAAGGATAGATAGATGCATATGGCTTTAGTTAAGATAGGGGTAACAAACTTGTCTCTAAACTTAATTCTGGTACGATTGCAGGTAGATTTGTGAAATCTATTTCTGTCTAGCTACTCTAAGGGGGTGTTTGGTATATGATTGGATTCAATTTTAGTAGGATTTACTAAATCCTGTAAATCCAGATTTAGTAAATCCTAGACTCATAAATCCTGAAAAGTGTTTGGTATGACAAATTTTAAATCATGTAAATCTAGAAAAGTTTTTTGGCAACAGATTACACGGGCGCCGCGGTAAGAAGTTTCGCAACTCATTAAATCCGAATAGGAATGAGATTAGGATTTAGACGGATTTACCAGATTTATGCCGTTACGCTAAATCCTACTATAAACGACGGACTAATCCGATACCAAACACCCTCTAAGATTGACTTGATTCTTATGAGAATTCCTTATAGCATTTGGTTCATAATTCTTGTATGTGTATGAACAACTATCTGTAAAAAATGAGATATATTCTCAGTTTTAAGAACAAGTTGATATGGGGACACTGTTAGACCAGACTAAGCTTAGTCTGGTGCAGTTGCAGTTTCCACTTTCCTCCCCTGTTGTTCTGCCGCAGGTTCCACCTTCTGTGCAACTTTTCTCTGCCTCATACTAGGTGGCTCTTAGCCATGTGATGCTTAGACTTTATATAATGTGTACTGTATTCTGTAATGAGGGCAAGGAAGAGAGCTTAAAGAAAAAGTTTCCTGTAGTTATTTGGTTTTGCTTCAGTGCTTATCTTACCTTCTTCTCTGCTGTATACCTTGATCTCTGTTCATGTCTTTCTACAGACACATGGTGTTGTAACTAGGATTGAAAGGGAGATGGGCGAAAGCGTTTATTCCAAATTTATGGGGTTGAAGCTTCCTGACCATACATAGCTTCAAGATGGTTTATGGCAGAAATTTATATTTGATATATAAGAAAGTAACACCACGCAGTATATTGGATTATAAGAAATAGAGGTTAGGTGTTATATAATATATAATAATTTAATTAATATTAATAGTTTTTTTTTGCATTGAGTTTTAAGGATGTTTTCATGTGGGGGTGTTAACGATTCGTTCTTGAGTAGATCCAGCCTTTGCTCAAGATTGGTTCCAAGACATTTGATCCGCTCTATAAAAGATCCCCATTTATAAATATCTTTTGAAAATTTGGAGCAATTTTTTCTCAATATAGTTTAATCATATGTAAATAGATATTAATCGATTTGGTAGATGTGATTTGACTTTCCTTTCATTATAGTTTTATATGAAAAATACTTTCTTTTTCATTAAACTGTAAAAAAGTTGCAGTTTTTGTAGAGTGTATTATTTTAAATGTAGCTCTTTTAATTTTTTTTTTAAATTTTGGAGGGAATATTTTCTCACATTGTGGCTTAATATGTACATAGATAACCGCTATAAGGCTCAATCCCAATTCTTGGTGGGCAAGGGCCAACCACAGCCTCTGATTACGCTAGTTGACAAGTTCTTACATTTGGTAAAGATTTGTTTCTACCAATGCACAAATCGTAGTATGAGAAAATTTACTTGTTATTTTGATTTTTTTTTCATCAAAAACAAGTTTTAATTTTTGTCCTACAAATGTGTACATTTTGATGAAAAGAAAGATAAATAAGTTACTTTGAAGGCAATAAGGATATCACCCTTAGAATTTTATCCCTTCGACCGTATGTTTACTTCTCAAGTTTTAGTTTCTTAGATATAAAAAACAAACTGTATGAGTATTACCCCTGCTTTGCATACCTGGCAGTGCAATATTTATCAAAAACGCTATCTGGCATCAATTAATTAATTTATAGTCCATCACAACTGCGTAAAAACACCACCCCCTGTTGAATATGTCAAATATTTATTTCAACTTCAAAGGAACAAAGGGTGTATAATTTCTTAGAACTATAATTTTGAGTCAGTTTGGGATGACTATACCATTTTATAAAGTTAATTGTGAAATTGCTATAGAGGAAGTAGTTTTTTCACTACATAAAATTTTGAAAAGAGTAAGAAAGCAATAGCCAAACGGAATTGTGGTTGATTAAAAAAAAAAAAGAGCAAAGTAACAAGAAAGCTGGCCAAAACAGACTCTTCATCTCCCTTCTTCAACATAGCAGAAGAATGGGCTCATTAATTTGCTTGGTAAATCATTGGAAAATATTATCTTAACAAAAGAATCACCTCTTCTTCTAGCTTATTATGGCTGTATTTACTAGCTGAAAACCTCTGTTTCCATGTTCTCCATAGATGGATGAGGAGCTCAACAACAAGTGTGCAAGACAACTCAAGGCAAGTTCATGAGAACAGAGGCACAGCAAAGCAAGGTGGTGAGCTCTCAAGAAAACCGTCGAGGGTCGACATCTGTGCTGTGTGTCTGGATGGCTTTAGAGTACAGCAGCAGGTCATCTGGTTGCCCTGTGCTCACAGATATCACTCCAGCTGCGTCCTCCCCTGGCTTGCAGATCATTCTCATTGCCCATATTGCAGAACAGAAGTTCCTAGTTTGGAATTGCTTTCTGACAACGCGCTTTGATGACAAATGCCAGAGGAATGGTATGCTTCTGCTTGTATTTTCGCTCTTTTCTCTGTATCTTTTCTTCCATTTCTGTGTTTAGATCTCTGTCTTCTATTTTAGTTTGCCTAGGCTTTTTATGAAGATGTAATTAAGTGTGGAGCATGAGAGTTTAAATGGCTTTAAGATGTAAAATGCCATGATTGTTGTATTCTCTTAATTTACTGGGAATGAATCACATGTTCTACTTCTGGAACATGTCTGAGTTGAACTGTTGTTCGTCACTTGGATTAAAAAGCTCTTCCAAACGCTTTGTATTGATGCTGAAGGAATAGATCTGTTGGTGCTTATTCTCTCGAGTTGCCAAGTGCATTAGATTTCATTGATTAGGAATTTAGCTGAGATTTGTTCATCTAAGATTGCAAGCCACTTAATTGCTTTTACAAGGGAGAAATTATTGTGCAGAGTTCGAACGGGAAGAACCGTCTGGATTGTTGGTAAATCAGCAAATACTCACAAAATATTCAACGAATACTCACAAAATATTCTTCAAATACTCACAAAATACACAATAATACTCACAACTGAATATTTGTTGAGTATTTATTTAGTATTTATAAATACGGAGTAATTATTCAGTAAATATGCAGCAAATTCATATGGTGGGATTTTTCCCAGCTGGACACTGCACAAAATAATTTCTTAAAAGAAGGATTATAAATTGCATCAGGATATGCTTGAAATTTTTTGTATTTTATTATTAGTGTGATAAAAATCTTCATGTATAATGTTAATTTTAAAGGAAATCTAATCATTTTAAAGACAATTTTAGTAAAATTTATGCTTAGGCTTTTAGGTTTTGGTGGTCTTCTAATCTTAATTGGGTCGCCTTCTTTTGTAACAAAGAATACTATCACTAATATGGAATACAAGGAGGGTAGCCGTACACGTTACTTTGCTTTATTTTAGAGGTTTATCTTAAACATTCTATTAATTAAAAAAAGTGCTTAAGGCTAATTATTGATGATTGTGCGTAGATCAATTAGAAATAATAATAATAATGATGATGATGATGATGATGATGATAGAAAAAACTCAAATTAGTTCTCAAACTATTCGTTTAAGGTCAATTTAATACAAACATTTTAGTCGTTCGAATATATTCACAGATATCACTTTAGTTGCGTCCTCCGCTGGCTTGCAGATCATTCCCATTGCCCATATTGCAGAACAGAAGTTCCTTCTTTGGAATTGCTTTCTGATAACGTGCTTTGATGACAAATGCCAGAGGAATGGTATGTTCCTGCTTGTATTTTCGCTCTTTTATCTGTAACTTTTCTTCCATTTCTTTTCTTAGATCTCTGTCTTCTATTTTGATTTGCCTAGGTTTTTTATTAAGATGTAATTAAGAGTGGAGCATGAGAGTCTAAATGGCTTTAAGATATGCCATGATTGTTGTATTCTGTTAATTTACTGGGAATGAATCACATATTCTACTTCTGGAACATGTCTGAGTTGAACTGTTGTTCGTCACTTGGATTAAAAGGCTCTTCCCAACGCTTTGTATTGATGCTGAAGGAATAGATCTGTTGGTGCTTATTCTCTCGAGTTGCCAAGTGCATTAGATTTCTTTGATTTAAAAGACTTTGGATTAGGATTTTAGCTGAGGTTTGCTCATCTAAGACTGAAAGCCGCTTAATTGCTTTTACAAGGGAGAAATTATTCTGTGCAGAGTCGGAACGGGAAGAACCGTCTGGATCGTTGCGTATTTACTGAGTACTCAGTAAATACGCAGTAAATCAGCAAATACTCATAAAATACTCAGCGAATACATACTAAATATTCAGCAAATACTCACAAAATAGTCAGTAGAACTGAGTATTTGTTGAGTATTTACTTAGTATAGTAAATATTTAGTAAATATTTAGCAAATTCAGACGGTTTTTTCCGTTTGGACTCCACACAGAATAATTTCTTACTAGAAACTGTTTTAAGAAATAATAAAAAAGCCGTATCACACGAAGCTTTAGTCTACCAACTTTATAAAATTCATTCCAAGTTAGTTTAAAAGAATCAAATTTTTATAGTTGGGGGACTAAATCAAAATAATCTTATACTCTTTAGACTAAAATAGTTATATACAAATTATCGGGACTATTTTGAAATTTATGATATCTATATAAGTTTAAATAAGAATTCAGTTCTATTTAATTAAAAAAGATTAAAGATCATACTCTAATTAATATTTTTAATTCTGAAAATTAAGCATATGACTTAATTGGAGATAACTTAATCGTTACTCCATTTGGACTTCAACTCCCTTTCTACTGCTTTATTGTACAGTTTTTTTTTGGAACGGGGTATCTACTTGCTGCAACATTCAAAGAAAGTGCATGACGGCGTAACTAATTCCTCGGTGGACCTACCAGCAACCAACCCCATAGGTCTAGTGCCACACAATTATTTCTCCTCATTTAAGATGTCACGCCGTATGAGAGGAGTAAAACATTGGCTAGGGGCTCTCGCCCACCTACTCAGCTAAGCCTGGTGGGGTCAGTTTATTCTCAATTGAGAGGTAAATTTATACTTTTATTACAACCACGGCTAAAAAATCTTGCAATTTGATGCAGTACCGGTTATAGGTTAAGCATTCAATAACAAAGGACCATCTTACAAACGGCTAACAAACTTATATTCCCACTACCTCATTTTCTGTTTTGATACGTTGTTACTTTTAGTACCTTTTTACTTATTAGCTAAAAGAGGAAAATAGAAGAATTACATATAGGTGAAAGGAGAAGAAGGAGAGAGGCTTTGTTATCTTTTACACAATAGTTCTTTACTCAATAGAATACAGAGAATATAGAGGTATTTCTCCATTCCCGTTATTTTCTTCTATTGTTGTATTCGTTTGCTTATTATCCAGGTGCCGCCGGTCCTGTACTAGGTATCAGTTGGTATCAGAGCCATTCGCTGGAAGGAGAATGACGGATAGAGGCAAGGAACCAGTACGGGAGGAAGTCCGCACCATTGATGCGTTGTGGACAAATAAAGAAAGAGTCAATCAGAGAATTGACGAGTTGGCGGCGGAGATTCAACGTTTGGCCGTTGAAGTTCACCGGGGGTTCAATCCCACCAGGGCGAGAGAGCGTTCACCAACCCGTGATCGGGAAGAGACGCATGCACATAGGCGAGCTCCCAAAAGAGAGAATGAAGAGGGACGACAGAGGAGATACTTACAAATCAACACACCCGACCCTGACGAGTCGGAGGACGAAACTCCCCCCACGCCAGCGGAACTATGATCCTAGGGATTCCAGTGAAGGGGAGACGGATCATAGGTGCGCTATAGATTGGCACCGAAACAGAAGGCTCCCTCGTTTTGAACATTCGGTGGGCGAGTTCAAGGTGAAGCTCGACATTCCATTTTTTTACGGACACTTGCACATTGAGGACTATCTGGATTGGGAGAAGGCTATCGAGAATTTTTTTGATTACATGGACATTATTCCCGAGAAACAGGTGAAATACGTAGCTTGTAGATTGAAGGGAGGTGCCAGTGCGTGGTGGGAACAGACACTACAAACCCGACGGAGGGAAAGACGGGGCTCCATCAGCACTTGGAAAAAGATGAAACAGCTCCTACGAGCTCAATTCCTGCCTACCGATTTTGAGCAGATCTTATATATGAGATACCAACATTGTGCGCAAGGACTTCGCACCGTTAGTGAATATACCGAGGAGTTCAATCGATTGAGCGCGAGAAATGACCTTCATGAATCGACCACACAATTGGTCGCTCGGTATATCGGGGGCCTCAAGGAGAGCATCCAAGATAAGCTAGAACTGAATGCGGTATGGTTGATGCCGCAGGCGGTAAATTTGGCCATGAAGGTGTAAGTGCAACAAAAAAGCAAATCAAAAACCCCCTACAACAGACGACATTGGCACGAGTCACATACAACAAATACAAAGGGAAGTTCTCAATCGATGACGAGAACTACACCGACAACACCAGTATCTGCATCTTCCAGCACAGGAGGTGAAGGAAAATCATTGCTCAAGCCGAAGACAGCCCCTCACGCCAACCCGTATGCAAATCCCACGACGTTAAAGTGTTTCCACTGTTTCCAGCCCGGACACAAGTCAAATGAGTGTTCGCAGAGGCAGCAGGTCCAATTTGTGGAAGCTGATGAAGGCGAGGACCCCGAACATGCTGAATTAGAACCGGAAGAGGTTATTGAAGAGGTTCAGGCAGATGAGGGAGAGCCGTTCCTTGGAATTTTAGAAAAATTACTATTGGTACCGAGACAGGCCAACAATTCCCAACGTCATACTATTTTCAAAACAAGATGCACCATAGCGGGAAAGGTGTGCGATCTCCTAATTGATAGCGGCTTCACAGAGAACATAGTTTCAAGATCCCTGGTTCAAGGCCTACAGCTTAAAACAGTTAAAAATTCACAGCCCTATAAAATTAGTTGGGTGAAAAAGGGCATATAAATTTTGGTTACTGAATCTTGCCGGTATCATTTTCAATTGGGAAACAATATGTTTGCGACGTTTTATGTGATGTCCTCGATATGGATGTTTGCCATCTGATTTTAGGGAGACCATGACAGTTTGATGTGGATGCACATTATGAAGGCCGAGCAAATGTATACTCGCTCGATTGGCAGGGCATAAAGTTAATGCTATTTCCTAGAACAACTGAGAATTCAGCGCCAAGTAAAGGAACCTCCAAACAAGCCGCCGCACATTTGGTGTCAAGACCTATGCTGCTGCAAAGCTGGCGAGAGCCCTCGCCTATGTTTTCCTTGTCAGTTGTGGAGACAACGACAGCTATGAAACTGTCAGGAGCAGCTCCAGCAGAGGATATTTGCAATCTCCTCAAACAGTTTATGGATGTTTGTCCAGACGAATTACCTGCCGAACTTCCACCGCTCCGGAACATCCAACATCAAATCGACTTTCACCCCAATGCCATTTTTCCCAACTTACCGCATTACAGGCTCAACCCGAAAGAACAACAGATCTTGGCCGGGATCGTTGATGATTTAGTACAAAAATAGCTCATACAAACGAGTTTGAGTCCATGTGCAGTTCTGGCACTGCTAGTACCGAAAAAAGACAGCAACTGGCGAATGTGTATCGACAGCCGAGCCATCAACAAGATCACATTCAAATACAGATTTCCGATGCCGTGAATAGTGGAGCTGCTCGATAAGCTTACGGGATCAACATTTTACTCCAAGGTAGACTTAAGGAGCGGCTACCACCAGATTCGTGTCCGACCAGGAGACGAATGGAAGACAGCATTTAAAACACCCAAGGACTGTATGAATGGAAGGTTATGCCGTTTGGCCTGTGTAATGCGCCTTCAACTTTTATGCGGGTGATGAACGAGGTTTTGAAACCTTTTCTGGATAAATTTTGTATTGTATATTTTGACGACATCTTAGTGTATAGTGATAACCGGCAGCAACACATTCAACACGTGAAATCTCTTTTTGAGCTGTTAAGGGAGCACAAACTGTTTGTTAACCTTCCTAAGTGCGAATTCGCAACCTCCCACATCCGGTTTCTGGGCTTCATCGTCTCGGCAGATGGTATTCATGTGGATCCCGCTAAAGTTGAAGCTATACAAAATTGGCCAACACCCTCAACATTCTTTGAGGTCCGTAGCTTTCACGGGATCGCTAATTTGTACATGCGATTTATCAAGAATTTCAGACTTATGATTGCTCCCATCACAGATGTCCTGAAGCTCAAATCCTTTCGGTCGGATTACAACCAGGAACAAAGTTTTCAAAAGATCAAAGATGCTCTCACGTCCGCACCTGTTTTAGTGCTTCCAAGTTTTGATCAGTTGCTCACGGTAGACACCGACGCATCCGCCATTGGCATTGGAGCAGTGCTATCGCAGTTGAGCAAACCACTAGCATTCTTTAGTGAGAAGTTGTGTCCCGCTAGACAAAAATGGACAGCTTATGAATAAGAATTATATGCGATGGTTCGTGCATTAAAACACTGGGAATCTTACCTACTACATTAAGAATTTATTCTATGTAGTGATAACAAAGCACTGCAGCACATAAATACCCAAAAGACAGTCAACCGGATGCATGCCCGTTGGCTACTCTTTCTACAAAGATTCACGTTCACTCTCAAACATAAGCCAGACAATGAAAATAGGGTGGCGGACGGTCTCAGCCGAAAAGCGGCACTTCTTACCAGTTTACAATCGGAAAATGTGGGTCTTGAACATTTGAAAGAGCTCTATGACGGTGATGTGGATTTTGGAACAATCTGGGAACAATGCAGTGAGGGCCAACAGGTTGAAGACTACTCCGTCCGGCACGACTTCCTCTTTAAACAGAATTTACTCTACATACCCCAGTCATCGTGGCTACAGCACCTTATAAGAGAAATACATAGCGGAGGACTCGCAGCACACCTTGGCAAGGAGAACACATTGAGGCAAATTCAAGAGAGATTTTTTTGGCCACGGCTCAGGCGGGATACGTTTCGCATTGTGGACAGTTGTCCCATTTGACTAAGTTATAAAGGAGGAGCACAAAACACTGGATTATATATGCCATTGCCGGTACCGGACTCTATCTGGGAAGATCTGAGTATGGATTTTGTTCTCGGATTGCCAAGAACAAAGAAAGGAAATGACTCAACATTGGTGGTCGTTGACCAGTTTTCAAAGATGAGTCATTTTATTGCTTGTAAGAAGACAGCCAATGCGGCGAATATCGCTACCCTTTTCTTTAACGAAATAGTTCGATTACATGGCATACAAAGAAGCATCACTTCGGATAGAGATGTGAAGTTCATAAGCCATTTCTGACGAGAACTGTGGAAGCGGCTCGGTACTGAATTACGCTTTAGTTTAGTTCAGCATACCACCCGTAGTCTGACGGGCAAACAGAGGTTGTTAACCGCACACTAGACAATATGCTTCGATGTTTGGTACAGGATCATCCTAAACAATGGGAAGAGGTCCTCGGCAAAGCAGAATTTGCCTTCAACGCCATGCCAAATCGATCAACAGGTAAAGCCCCATTTACAATTGTTTATACTAAAGCTCCTAATTTGGCTGTCGATATTATTGTTTTACTGAATTGCAAATCTGGTTCGGCTGCTACATTTAAAGACAACTACTCCAAGCTGTTGTCCGATGTTCGACAACAAATTATTCGCTCTAATCAATGGTATAAAGCCGCCGTTGACATCCACCGCAGACCGTGCAGTTTTCAAGTTGGTGATTTAGTTATGGTGCATCTCCGCCGTGAACGATTCCTGCCGGGAGCTTATTCCAAATTAGCAAAAAGAAAGATCGGCCCTGTCCCTATTATTGCTAAATTCAATGACAACGCCTACAGTGTAGAACTTCCACCAGGATGCAACACATCTTCTACATTCAATGTCACGGACATCTGGCCTTACAACTCTACAGATGATGCTCCGATTACACTCAGCTCGTCGGAGTCGAGCTCTTCCGAAGCCGGGGAGGACTGATGCAGTACCGGTTATAGGTTAAGTATTCAATAACAAAGGAACATCTTACAAACTGCTAACAAACTTATATTCCCACTACCTCACTTTCTGTTTTGATACGTTGTTACTTTTTAATACCTTTTTTACTTATTAGCTAAAAGAGGAAAATAGAAGAATTACATATAGGTGAAAGGAGAAGAAGGAGACAGGCTTTGTTATCTTTTACACAAGAGTTCTTTACTCAATAGAATACAGAGAATACAGAGGTATTTCTCCATTCCCGTTATTTTCTTCTATTTCTGTATTCGTTTGCTTATCTTCCAGGGGCCGCCGGTCCTGCACAAGGTATCACAATTGATGTCAATTTTTGATAGAGACACTTGATTGTAGCTTCTTGTCGTGTCACCGAATTGTAGCTTGCTTATTTATAACATATAGTTTTAGTTTGTGAGGGTTTTATTATTGCTTATTAAAATAATTTTTTAGTACAAAAATTAATTTTTTTTACAAAAAAATTGTTTGAAGAAGCAGTAAGAAAGCCGTCTCAAACAAAATTTTAGTGACAATGATCTCTCTTATGAATGTTTCAGACCATAAAATGAAGGGCGAAAAAAGGTTTTCGACCCTTGTCGACACACTTATTAGGATATTGACATAATTATGAACATAATTCAAGTGAACATAATTCAAGTGAACATAAAAATATAAAATTATAATTACAAAAACCAAATTTTTATGTAATTTGATGATATTTATCTACTTTTATGAATGTATGGATATCAAATATTTCATTAAATTTTAAAAGAATTATACATCAAAGTTTTTTTTTTATTTGTTTGGATATATAAGAAAATAAGGGCAGAGTTACCACTTTCGTTATATTAATGATTGAAAATAATATAGCTATTTGCTATATGAATGAGAGTTGAGATATTTTTACTCTATTTTCTATTATAAGAGTTTTTCCTTACTACGAAAATATTGAACCACAAATTCCAAAATAAGAAACCAAACAGAATTTCCCTAGAGAAGCCTAATTCGCAGCAGCCAGAACTATTAAAATCTTGACTATATGCGGCAGTAGTGTGAGTATATTTTTCGTCTTAGCGTTACACGAATACATAATTCATAAACAGAAAAGATAAATTACCAAGGTTTTTAACATGGGAACTTTGACAAAATTAAAAAAATTATGGGATCTGACCTAGCTCAAATGATTCTATTAGTATCTGAATGAATTACAAAACTTGATCCAAAATGTAATTCAAATAGGGTGAAATTACAATAATAGAGGGAGTTAAGTAAAAGTTTGGCGTCAGTTGGTGTTCGAACTGAAATTTGGCGTCGGTCTGAAGTCCGGCAACAGTCGGCAGCCGGGTGGAAGTCTGGCATCGGTCGGTACTGGCCGGGCGAAAATCCGACGACTGTCGGTGGCCTGACGGAGTTCGATGTCGATCGGTGATCTGATGAAAGTCCGACGTTAGTCGACGTTAGTCGGTGGCAGGGAGGAAGTCCAACGTCAAATTTGGTGGCCGGATAGAAGTCTGGAGTTTATTGGTGACCGGGTAAAAATTTGACATCAGTCTGTAGCCAACAGAGGACGGCTGAGCTTGTCCAGAAGATCTAACGCTGACCTTTCCTGAAGATGGGTCGGCAACGCTATTGCCTCCCTTCTAGAAAATGGTGAAAAACATTGCACCGGAGAAATGCGTAACATCTTGACTGCAAAATTTCCACTAAGTGGAAGCCGTCAAGGTAAGTTGACAATCTTTCATCCTCAAATAACAATGAAAAAAAAATTAATTTCTACATTATTTTTTGCTGATATTTATATTAATTACGATAAATTCATATATATATATATATATATATATATATATATATATATTTTATATATATA
>NW_021318723.1:1319301-1343894 GCF_001605985.2 Dendrobium catenatum
TCCAGCTCACACACAGAGAACACAATATTTTTTACGTGGAAAACCCGGGAAAGGGGAAAAACCACGGGGCCTAGCCCAGCTAAAATGATTCCACTAGAATTTGAAAAAAGTACAATGGTCTGACTCATCCTTGAAGACGTCCATATTATAAGTATCAACTAAGAGTTTTGCAAGAGTCCAACGTCACTCCAATGTCAGGTGACGATCCGATAGAACTCCGGTGTCAAGCGGAAGACCGGTAGTGGCACTTCAATTATAAATAAAATTTAATAATTATTAACTGAATGTTGTTTTAATTTTCTAAGGAGCTTCTTGTTAAATAATGATCGAATAGGTTGATAAATTTAATAATTTAATATTAGATTTGTTTATTTATTTAAATAAATAAATATTTACCAAATAAATAAATAAATCTAAATAATCACTATACTACTTAGTACATTGATTCATTTACTCATAATTGACTCGCTTATTTCAATCGAAAATTGACTTTCCTGAACAATTTAATCGAATTTTTTAAATTGGATACAAAGATCAAAATAAAAAAAATAAGATGATTTGTCTGCCTGTGATGCATCTTCACCCAATTATGACCCTCTAATTGTCGCAGCTCAAATATGCTACTCCAACCACTGTCACTAGACTACAATTCTCCGCATACTATTGTTCGAATATATTCCCTTGGCCATCGACTCTCGATCATGGTTTTCCGAACATCCTCGTGTCAATTCGCTAGTCACCATCGCCTAGCTATGCCCCTCTAACCTTCGTTGCCCAACTACGATCTA
Organism: Dendrobium catenatum; assembly: GCF_001605985.2. NCBI lineage: Eukaryota > Viridiplantae > Streptophyta > Magnoliopsida > Asparagales > Orchidaceae > Dendrobium > Dendrobium catenatum. Next base: position 1,320,090 of record NW_021318723.1, read on the forward strand.
TAATTAACTACAATCATTTCACAATGATCATCTAACCATTATAATCCAGCTATACCGATGCTCCCCTATTTTGTCACTTGACATCGCCAGCATTGTCAATGTATGTTATTGCCCATGAGGTAGATGCACGCCGTTAATACAAACTCCAACTCCTATATAATTGATACCTCATGCAAAAATTATCTTGATCGGGCACGAATTTCGAGGCAAAAGCTAGTTGGAAACTTCAAAAAATAAATTTGGAAGCTCTTGAACTCCGATTTCAGCGAGCTTATAGTCAAACTGAGCGTCTCGGAAATACGAACCCAATGACACCAAATTCAACCCAATCCGAGCCCAAATAGGTCCGAATCAAGGACCCAAAGCGTCGTTGGAAGGTTCAAACCAAAATTTGAGTTAACAAACGGTCTTTGATTTTAACGAGCTTATACTCAAATCGAGCGGCTCGACGAGACGAATCCAACGAGCCCAAGATCACCAAATTCCGACATCATTAAGACCTCCAAATGTCCAACGAACGGCGCACAATTAAAGGGTTCAATATCGGCCGTCCATTCAAACCACTCCCTATTCGCCCCTGATCTCACACATATTTACGAGCCATGCCACTCCAGAAAAACTATAAATAGAGCTCTCATTCTTCACAAAGGGGACTAAAGTGAAGAGAGAGAAGAAGAAAAGAAGAAGAGGAGAAAGGGAAAAAGGAGAATCCTCTCCTCCTCGACCACCGTCGGAGTTCGTCCTGCCACCCGAACACGTCGGGATTCTGCGTGATATTCGGGAGAACGCAGGAATTCTGCCCAACTTCCACGTGATGCTGAAATTCTTCCCAATTGACAACAGAGTTCTCTCTTTACGCCGAAACTCCGCCCAAGTGCAGCCGGAGTTCTCCTCTGCCACCAACAGACGCCGGACTTCTACCCGACATCGGACCTTCACTCTTCGCCAAGTTTCTACCCTATGCCGGACTTCTATCGGTTATCAGACTTCGCTGGACGTCTATGCAAAGATGGGTTTCTTTCCTTTGTTGGACATCCACCTGACATCGTCCTTCTGATCTTCGTCGTCAGACAACAGTTCTTCTGACCTCTGTCGCCAGCCGACTACAGTCCTCCTGACTTACGTCGCCCGCCGACTACAGTCTTTTCGGCATCTGTCACCCGTTGACTACGGTCCTCCTAACTTATGTGGACCGCCGACAACAGTCTTTCCAACCTCGGTTGCCCGCCAACTACATTCTTCCTGACTTACATCGTCCGCAACTACAGTCTTTCCGACCTCTGTCGCCCGCAGCCTATAGTCCTCCTGACTTACGTCGCCCGCCGACTACAGTCCTTCCGACCTCCGTTGCCAGTCAACTACGGTCCTCCTGACTTACGTCGCCCACCGACTACAAGCCTTCCGACCTCCGTCGCCCGCCGACTACGGTCTTCCCGACCAAACGAACATGTCAATAGTGATTCTTTGTATTCACATCATGTAATGCATTCTATAAAATGTACATCAAGCTAAGACTTTCTCCCAAGGAAGGGCCTCATTTGTAATCGACTACAATACTAGTGGATTCATTCAAACTGGATTAGGCTCCGTGGTTTTTTCCCCCTTTTTCAGGGGTTTTCCACGTAAAAACTTTGATGTCTTATAAATGTTAGGCCCTCTCTCTTTATCTGATTGCGTGCTGGATTTTCATACAACGCTAAGACGTTAAATCTTATATTTCTCTACCGCCGCGAATACTCCTGGACGCAACAATAACATTTTTATAATTCTGATTTATTAATGAAATGCCGTCCTTATGATGACCCGGTTAGAAAAATAGAGGTATTATATTTGACTTAGGTTAAGAAAAGATAAAGGTAGACCTAAAAAAACTTAGATTAAAAAAATATTAGAAATGATATTTCTTTATTAGATTTAAATAAGAATTTGACTTTTAACAAGACACCATGAAGAAAAAAGTTTTATGTAATTGGCTCGACATAGTGGGAATTTATTAATGAAAGTTGGATGTGGCTTTCATTTAAAAAAAAAAAAAAAATCCACCCGTCCCATAACTGAAGATGTGATTTTCAATATTGTATTTTTTCAGGCGTTAAAATTATAAATCTAAACCAAACAAATCAATTTATTTATATATTTACGAAAAGCTTATATCTGAATATCTGAATCCCTATGGACAATTCAAACTAATCAAATCAAAAAAAAAAAAAAAATCAACAAATGTTTCCCACCGCTGACCGCCAACCAAACGATTAGTCAAACGCCATTATTACCACCGCACAGACATTAATTTAACTCTTAACTACCCAATCTATTTTTCTAACTTTTATTTAGTCCGGTGTAAGGATGCAGAGGAATATTCGGTTGTAGGCAAAATCTCGCCTATACCGAGGTGTACCAAATTTTTTGGAAAAACTCGATACACACCTCGGTATAGGCGGGATTTTGCCTACAACCGGATGTTCCTCTGCATCCGGTCGGAGGACGTAATAATTGTTTCTATTTTTCTTAATTTCTTAATAATACTTACCTCAAATTTTACAAACAATATTTTGAATCTAAATATAAATTACAATTTTGATGATTTTAATCCATTAAATTCATTTAAAATAAAATTATGATAAAAAATCTTAGGGAAAATCTGATTATTATTATTATTATTCATTAAATAATTAAATACATTTTAAAATTATTGCATTAATTGATTAATATATTATTTTAATATTAAAATAAATATAATTGAGAGAATGTTTATATTAATTAATTTCCATTCAAAATTTCAATTATATATATAAAAAAAACAATAGTATTTAACAATGCCACTTCATCATCCTTTATTTATGACCAGTTGGTGAAAGTTGAAAAGATTGGCAATTTAAGAAGTACTAAGTTGAAAATGAAAGGTACAGAGCTTAGAATGTCAACTAAGAAGTCTTAGGTTTGAGTCTGTGTATGTGCTGTGTGTGTGAGTTTGCCTTAAATTGCCTAAATGTCTAAAAAAAAAAGAAAATGAAGTGTAATCACAATACACTAAGGTTTCGTTTGAGACGACTTTCTTGCTACTTTTTAAAACAACTTTTTAGTTAAAAAGGTTTAATTTTTCTACTAAAATGTTGCTTTAAGTAGCAATAAAAAGCCGTCTCAAATGAAGGCTTTGTTTGGGACGGCTTTCTTGCTGCTTCTTAAAGCAGCTTTCTAGTACAAATTTTTTTATTTTTATGCTAGAAAACTGCTTTAAGAAGCAGTAAAAAAGCCGTCCCAAACGAAGCCGAAGCCTAAGGACGGCTTTCATATTGCTCCTCAAATAAGCTTTTTAGTGTAAAAATATATATATTTTTCCCTAAAAAAATGTTTTAAGAAGTTGTAAAAAAGCTGTCTCAAAGATAATTTAAACCATGATATGATTGTACATTGGTTAGGTCTGAAAAATCTTAAATGTTCATACATCTATTTGACTGCTTTAGATCTTTTTGTTGAAAAAGATAGATAAATGTGTAATAAATCAACTCATAATAAAGAATGCTTTTATGATCATCCATCGCTTAATTAAAACATGCAGCGCATCTTACTTTATTGGTTGGGAAGTTAACATCATTAAATGAAGGCCTACAAGATTAATGTGTTGTGTAGAAGTAGATTAGAGGTGTTGATAAATAACATGATGCGATGATCCGACTTGAAAATTTCATGTTCGGATTGTTCCAAAAACTGAAAATTGGCTTGAGAATCATTTGAGTTCGGATTAAACGGGTTAGGTTTGGACTAAACAAATATTTTTTTGAGTTAAATGGGTTGCATTGATCTAAAAATTGCATGATTGATAAGACAAATGAGTTAAATTCGAGTTAGTAGAGTTGGTTTCAGATCAAACATTTTGACTTGTTTGATATATGTCTTATTTACATTTTAAAGAAACAAAAACATATTCAAAATAATTTAATAAAACAAAAGAGATCGACTTATCTTCTAACAGCCATTTGATTAAGAGATTATTATGTGTGGAGTCCGGACTAGAGAATCATATGAATTTGATATGTATTTGGTAAATATTTATTCGTAAATACTCATAAATATTCAGCAAATACACAACAAATTACTCACAACTGAGTATTTACAAATACTGAGTAAATACGCATCAAATAGGACATTCCAGACTCCGCACGTAATAATTAGTCCATTTGATTACATTTTCAATTTCATTCCTACATAAATAATAATTTTATTAAAAATCATTTAATAACATTTTTATTAAAAAAATTAATTAATGTATTAAGCGTTTAAAAGTTTATTAATAATGATTATTAAATTTTTTCACATTGAAAATAAATAAAAATAAAATAGCTTTTAATTCATATAAGATATTTGGGCTTCATTTGGGATAATTTTTTTAGTTCTTGTTATAGTAACTTTTTAGTACAATTTTTTTTTTTTTGTTGAAAACAACAAAAACATACGTTGGATTCGTCTCATCGAGCCCTTCGATTCGAGTATAAGCTCGTCAAAATCGGAGTCCGTTTGGTAACTCAAATTGTGGTTTGAACCTTCCAACAACGCTTCGGGTCCATGATTCGGACCCATTTGGGCTCGGATTTGGTCGAATTTGGTGTCGTTGAGTTCGTATTTCCGAGACGCTCAGTTCGACTATAAGCTTGCTGAAATCGGAGTTTGGGTGCGCTAAGAATTAATTTTTGAAATTTCCAACTAGCTTTTGCCTCAAGATTCGTGCCAGATCAAGCTAATTTTGTGATGCCGTATCAACCTTAAAAAAAAAAAAACTACTAACCGTCCTAATTAACTGACCCTTAAACTCTCATCTCGTGAAATTACTAATCAATCCAAGAGAGCATTTATTTCTTCAAATTTTGGTCAAACCTTCAAAAACTCTTCACTTTCCACCGTCGCCATACCTCCTTAAATATTTCCAAAGCACACTAACCCTCTCTCTCTCTTCCAATCTCTCTCTCTATCTCTCTCAGCTTCTCTTTGAAGCTTGAAAGAATAAGCAATGGTTTCTACTAAAGTTGCCATCTTCTTGGTGGCTCTGCAATCAATCTCTCTGCTTCAGCAACCAAGCCAAGTCTCAGCAGAAATACTCTCCCCTCTGCTCTCTCCAATCCTAAGTACTTCTCTCTCTCTTTTTCTTCTCGTCTCTTTTTCCTCTTCATCTCCTCGCAGTCACAGATATAATCAGCTTTTTCATGGCGAGCTTTCCTCTTTGGCTTTGAAGTTTAGGGTTTACAGTTTATGAGAAGAATTAATTGGTGATTAACAGATGGATTATGCGACGCTGTGAATTGTGGAAAGGGGATTTGCAAGGTCTCTGAAAATCACACCTTTGGGTTTATGTGCGAGTGTAACCCTGGCTGGAATCAGTTCAACGGTTCAGATCATTTCAGCTTCCTGCCCTGTGTTATTCCTCAATGTGAGTTTCTTTCTTGTTTTTCTTCTTGCTGATCCTTAATTAATTTGAGCTTAAATGATTTTTTATTAATAAGCGTAGGCATGATTAAGGTTAGTAGGATAAACAAAATTTAGTGAAGAATAATAAAAAAAAGAATATCCTATATATATATATATATATGATTTTAAATATATTTTGACAAAAATTGATCAGAATATCTTATTATATATATTTTTTATTTTTTTATAATAAGTTGGGATATTTGAATATGAACATATTTAGTTGAGGATGACCGTTCGGTCTAAATTTTATTGAATAAGTTATTTTTAAGAAATTATGACAGATAGTTAGAATTAATTAATTATCATTAAATTTTTATTGAGAAGATCAAATTATAATGATATTAAATTGAAAAAAAAAGTGTAAAAAAACATCACGATAGATTTCAAAATTTTTTATTTACTTTAAGATGCGTGCAGAATATAAATAATTTGTAGATCTCATAATTTTAAAACTCAACCTAACAAAAAAACTATTTACAAAAACGTACATAGGAGAGGTTGAATTCGTCAAATATAATTTTCTTTTAGAAGCCAAAGCTCCGGTGTGTAAAGCAGTGAAATTGTGAGGGTTTAATTGGATTTTGACTGCGACTAATTCCTTTTGAAATTTTATTTAACTGATTAATGCTGCTTTCTGATTATCATAATCGCTTTCAACAAGCGTTGCCAAACGCGTGGCGGCTTAAGCATGAATAAAATAATAAAAATAATTACTATGAAACTACCACGTAGCATTCCAGAAATTTATTTGGCATTTTGAAAACGTTTTCGTGGCCGAATTGGTAACCAAAGCTAACTAAACAGTCCAAGATACTCGATGAGTAATTTGAGCAACTTAGGAGGGCACAATGGTAAATAGTTAATGAGGAAAGAAAATTTTAATTTGAATAGTAATTCTTAATTTTTCAAAATTTTTTTTTTTTTTTGCCTAATTGTTTATTTGGATTTGATGTTTGTTCTTTTGATGGAGATGTTGAGGGAGAGAGAGAATTTGGCATAGTAACATTTATACACTCATATTCATATGAATTCAATTAATTAAGCTTTCTTTTGAGACAACTTTTTTGCTGCTTTTTAAAGTAACTTTTTAGTATAAAAATTTTTAATTACAAAAATTTATGGACTAGAAAACTGTTTTCAAAAGTAGTAAAAAGTTGTCCCAAACGAAGCCTAGGTCAATCGTTAAGCTTAATTTGAGTTTTGCGGGACTAGTTTAAATCTCCGAAGGTTTTGAGACTCGGGCTTCGTTTGGGATGACTTTTTTACTTCTTCTTAAAGCAGCTTTTTACTAGAAAGCTATTTTTAGAAATAGGAAAAAAGCTATCCCAAACCAAACTTTAGGCTTCATTTGAGACGACTTTCTTACTGTTTCTTAAAAAAGCTTTCTAGTACAAAAAAATTAAACGAAGCCTTAGGTTTCATTTGGGACAACTTTCTTATTGTTTTCTAAAACAGTTTTCTTGTACAAAAATTTATAATTCAAAAATTTTTTTACTAAAAAACAGATTTAGAAAACAGTAAAAAACTTATCCCAAACGAAACGTTAGACTCGACTTAAACCCATAGAAATATATTGGATCCAATGTCATCAATTTTTTCAATTTCCTCACTTGGTCTTTCTAGATGAGAAAGTTTCAATGTTATTCTCAAACTCTATTATGAGGGAGAGCTAGCAAAGATTTAAATGAGCAACTTGTAAAGGGTATATGATCACTACACAAATTACAAATTGTAACGAAAATGAAGTAATCTCTTCAAGATGAACACAAATTTGTACTTAATATTCTAATCTAATTATTAAAAATAATCATTAATGAAAGAAATAAATGAATAAATTATAAAAATTTATGAATTACTAAGTTTGGATGAAATCCTAATAAAAGATTAGGGATCCACCCAACATTGATAAAATAGTCATACATTTACTTTGGTTTGATAAACTTATTTATTTTTTCTTATAAGTATTTTACCAATGTTTGTTGCAAACTAAGTATTTTATTTGAGTCAAAATTAGCATAGGTGATTGAGTTGCTATTTGTTTTGGGGACTAAGAACATTGATTGGCTAAAATCTCTACAATGATTGTATCTTCTTAGGTTTTTAATATTGGACTATAATTATATCAGCAGAACTAATGATTGAGCATAAAGAGAAATATTTAAGTGCTTTGCATGAAATAATAGTTATAAAATAAGACTAATATGCTTATAAAATAAGAAGAGACAAGAATGAAATGCTAACTTAAGATCCTATGGGAACTTAGATATTGGGTACGTAACTTATGCTACAAAACTTATGATAATTCAAAATTGTCCGTTTGCAAGTAGTTCTTCGTAGTAGATTTGAATCATTATTTTTTGAAAGATCCTTCGAAGGTTGCAGTCACTGTTGAGTGTAGTTATTCACTTGGAGGCATAAAACATACAAAGAGAACAAGTGTCAAGAGCATTCAAGGGCAATTTAATTCAACTATCATCATAATTAATAGCGAACGCCAATATATATATACTTTAGTATGACCTAGCCACAGAGAGAGAGAGAGAGAGAGAGAGAGAGAGACAGAGAGAGAGAGAGAGAGAGAATGCTTGACATTCTATGATGAAGAAGGGTCCAAAGTTAACGGTGTGCAAGTTTTGATGAATTTGATGTGGAGTGGGGTTTGAAGGGGCTTTTAATTTGAAAAAGAAAATATTAGATAATTCTAAGGCATAATAACGAATAAATAGAGGTCAAATTAAGACTTTATTATTGCTTTTAAAGCAGTTTTCTAGTGTAAAATTTTAATTTTTATGTTAGAAAGCTATTTCAAAAAGAATAAGAAAACTGTTTCAAACGAAGCCTAAGATGTGCTCCTTACAAATTTTCCTAAATTAATTTATTTATGCTAGGGAGTGTAAATAAAACAGGACTAAATTTATGTTAAATACATACTAGTCAAATATAATTTTAAGCCAAAAACTTAAGTAGATTGGTGAGCTTTAATGAGAATGTTATCAAGCTAGTAATGCTTATTCGTAGTCTAAAATGAACTTTAATGAGAATGTTACCATGACATTTGTTATAATAGTTCTTCATAATACATATGAATCAATTATTCCAATTTTTTTTTTGTTGTTTTCAGGTACCATAGATTCCTCTTGCTCCAAAAATTCTCTAGCTCCAGCACCTGCACCTGCACCCTTTCCAGCACCTCCTACCAACCTTTCGCTCTTTGATCGTATGAATCATCATTATTTGCAACGCATACCAACAAAATCTCTATCAATAATACAAAATTATTGCTAATAATTATCATTCTTTCATTATTTTAATTCAAAAAGCTTGCACTTGGAGCTTTTGTGGAGGAGGCCAATGCTCTCGAACCTCAACCTTCGAGCACCGATGTGAATGCAAACTGGGATACAACAATCTTCTCAATGTCTCCATCTTCCCTTGTTACCAACAGTGTAAGCAGGCACTTCAACAATTCTGAAACACTTAGGTTGTGTTTGTATAGTGGGAATTGGAGTGAAATAAAATGAATTTCATTTAATTTCATTTGATTTTCATCAATCTAAACAAATACTTTAAAAAATTTTAGCATTAGTTGCTTGAACTAAATTTACTTAAACCGCAGGCTCCATTGGTGGAGATTGTGTGAACTTGGGTATCAACATATCAAATTCTTCATCCTCACCATCTTCATCCACAAATCTTAATGATAATTCATTTGGTGGAGGTGATGGCAGTGGCTCAATCATCCAATATTATTTTTCTTCTCTTTAATTTTTTTCTTCTCTTTAATTCTGATAATTTTATACTGACCTTATTGGCATTTTCATGCTTGTTACTTGCAGATCTCCCTGCTCTGAATAGCTTCATGTGGTTGTTCATGTTGCTTTCTTCTTTGATGATGATTTGACTTAGAATAAGGTAGCTGGGATAGATTACTACTTTCTTTGATTGAGATTATTTAGTTTTGCTCGAGTTTTAGTACTATACAAGTTATTCATGTGCAGAGATGAGGGTTTTATGCTGCTATCTTTTACATATGATATTATCTCGTGTTCTTTATGATGTTGTCAATAATTTTTGATTTCATGTAGAAATGTATGGAGGAAAGAATATTGATTGTTTATCAGAGATCTTTCCTTTTGTATAAATGACTTGTTTTTGGAGAACATAATTACATTTTGTGATTAAATATACTATCCTGATTTGAATTTCGAGGTTATTGTTTCTTAGTTTTTAAGATAGCCTGATTGTATTCATGTTTGAATGGGCTTCAGTGCTTTTGGATTTACGCTGAGATCAGTACAATCCTTTGATATTGTATGTAGCATTAATCTTAGTATAAATTCAAAGGCAATGAGGCCCATCCTGATGTAAATCATTAGGATATTTTGATGCAATATTTTCTTATAGTATTCTGTTGGAGCTCTTCCCTTGAACTGTCACTTGTCTCCAATAAGCATCCATGGAGCCTCAATAAATCAATGGCTTACTCTCTGTCCCCTCCATATATTTGTAATAATCTCTGCCAAGAAGAAACTCAAATCACTTTTGATTCTTGCATTTAAATTTCTTAGTACTTTGTGGCAGCTGAGAATAGATAGAAACCTGAACAAATCGCTTGTAATCCTGAAAGTTTCTCACTGTATTTGCTTCTTAATGGTGTTCCTATTTGCTTTCATATGATTTGAGTTTTGCTAGGATTCTTCTCATCAGCATTGAATAGTGTGTTCAGATTTGGCTTTCAGTTAGCAAAGAAGAAAACAATAACTAATAGGGTATGGCTCCTGCAATAATTGGCACAGCTCAGCATATTCTTGCATGGCCCAGACCCCAGATGCATCTCAGTAGCCAGTGGTGTTATGTGAGGAGATGCTCTGTAAAAAATACAGTTTATGTTCCTTTCTTTTGTTACAGTTAAAGTTGTTTGCTCAGTAATCCGATTATTCCAATCTCAAAGTTCCATTGTCGTCTACCTGCCTACTATTCTCTTTGTAAGTGAGGTTTCGTTTGGAACGGCTTTTTATTGCTTCTTAAATAAGCTTTAAGAAGCAGGAAAAAAGCCTTCGTCACCGATGTTCGCCTCTGACGCCTCCAATCGCCGCCGTCTTCTTCGTGTTGACCGCTCCGTCGCCGACAGCGCCACCTATAACGCGTGATTTTCCTGTAGCATACGTGAACCGCAATAATATTGCTGCCAACAACCACACAATCTCTGATCCCCATAAGATATTTCAAAGATATTACCTAAAATATTAAGTTATACAAAATAGCATGGAAGCTTCATCATCCTCAATCTCAAAACCAGCTTCTGTCTTTACACAACTTCAAATCAGAATTACTTATTCAAAATTTGCTCGAACTGAGATTCGACTGAACCAGATCATATGGATAAACTCCAATATCCGCTAAATCATTTTAAAAAGATCTACTTTTTAGTTGAAATAAAATTGACTTCGAATTGAATCATTAACAACCTTAATAAAAACCATATGAAACTGCATATCAATTGACTATGCCATGACTGCTTGATAACTGTCCCCACTACAGCTTTAGAAATCTTGGTTTCTGCAAAATTCTTTAGCTTTGAGAGGTTAACCTCAATCCCAATCCAGGTCCCCTCTCTCCTTTGGAAGGACCTCTGCATGGTTAGTAAGAAATCACACTTTCCATGACTTATTGTTCCCCTTTGACCTCTTTTCTTACCATGTTCCTTAGTAGTTTTGTCCTTTTATTGCATTGATACTTGCAATTTTTGTTTTTGTTTGATCATTGGAAATCAAATTTCCAATAATTGACTTAAAATTAGGGGTGTCAATATTTGACCCGACTCGAATCCGGCCCAAAAATTTTGGGTTCGGGTCAATCGAGCCCGAAAATTTCGGGTTCGGGTCAATCGAAACTAAACCGGGTCGGGTTCATGTTAGATATTTTGACCTGTTTGTAAAACTGGGTCGGCTTTACCCGGAAATCCGAAATCAACCCAGTTAGACCCGTTTATAATTAATTTAGGAGAGTTTTAATGGATTTTTATGAAATAAGTAAATGATATTTCAAAAAATTATAAACATTGTTGTCCAAATTAAATTAATCTTGATTTATTTTAAATTAATTGAAGTAAATCTTACCTTAATTTGATTTAGATTTAAATAAATTAGAATTAAATAAAAAAATTTAATAAAATATATCCTAAGCGGGTCGGGTTCGGGTTGACCCGGACCCGAAGCGGGTCGGTTTCGGGTTTGGAAAACCAAGTTCATCGGGTCAATTTCGGGTTGGATCGGAACCCGACCCGTGACCCGATTTTGACAGCCCTACTGAAAATGATGGTTGTTGGCATTTTATCATAAAATAAAATTTGTGAATCATGTACTGTAAAATTATTTGACTATTTTTTCTCCTACTTTATTTATTGATGATAGATATGTAAGGGCGGAACTCTTAGTATATAAAGAGTTATTTGTAATATGCCCCTCATGAATTTTATATTTTGCCCACAACTGATTTTATTTGCATGCAATTTGTCTCTCCAAAAATCGGAAACCCTCTTGGCCTCACGCTATTTTCATCTGATTATGTTGAACTTCTCTAATACTAACAAATAAGTCTGTGAAAATTGATTATGCGCAAAATAAATTATTTTTGCATCCTTATATGTATTTTTATTTTTTTACAAGTTTGCCACTTGCCCCCCTTGTGAACTAAGGCTGGTTTCGCCACTGTAGATACGCCATGAAGATCCAAATCCTTATTATCTGAATCCTGATCTGAGCCATAGTGAAGTGTTAATTGTTCCATTTTTCACACATATTTTAGAGCCAATAATATTTAGATGCCTGCACTTACAAATAGTTTCAAAAGAGATAAATTTTGTGAAGGCAGGGGAATATTAAGGTGCCAGGCTTTGCTAAGGAGCAGGCCTTTTCACTGTGGCTATGATGGCTGGGCTATTGACCTCTCTGTTGGAACTTCTAGCTGCTTCTTTCTGAGTTTTTGGCATTCAGGATTTTTTTTTGGTTAATATATAATATATAAAATATAAAGCATAGTCGAATTAAGATATTATGATTAAATTTTAGTTTAGATAATTAAAAAAATATATTGCATTTTTTGGAAAAGTTGTCTATGAAAAAACAATAATTTCTTTTAAAAAATGACCCTTGTTTGATTGGCCGGCATATATATTCGTATGAGCTCAAGCCACATTTAACCTCTTGAATTTGACTCTATTAAAAACATTTTTTTTAATGATTTCTTGAATAATCTTTCACAAATTTGATTATTATTATTATTTAAAACATTGCGCACCTATAAAAAGAGGCACTACAGAAAAATCACTCGTTACCAACGAATTTTTTTTGCATAAATTGTTCATTTTTCAGTGAATTTCCGTCCAAAATTTTCCCATTAGTAAAACTGCCCAGAAAATTTTTCCAGCGAAAAAAAGTAGTTGGAAAAGCTTTCCATCAAAAAAAAAAACTGTCGGAATAATTTTCTGATGGCTGTCCGGCGGAAAAAGTCCGCCGAAAAATTTGAAAATTTTAATTTGAAATAAAGAAGCCGCCCGCCTTGCCTGCCCACCCACTACAGCAACCCGCCTACCCTCTCTCGCTGCCTCAATGCCTGTTCACCAGATTGCTTGTCGTCGCAGCTGCCCGCCAACACAACTACCCACCCTACCCCCACGTCCATGGGTAGGGCTGCAAGCGAACCAAACGTTCGATGAGCTACTCATTGTTCAGTTCGATTAAAGTTCATTTGTGATCGTTTAATTAACTAAACAAACAAACTTGAATAATATTTTAAATATTCGATTCTTAAATAAACAAAACTTGAACACTAATGCGTTCGGCTCATTTATGTTCGCGAACAACATCATTTGAAGTTTGTGAACAAGCTCGAGATTAATCTCGATAAGAAGCTCGATAAAATCTCGATTCGTGTTCGATTTTGAACTCGTGAATAAGCTCGATAAAAATAGTTAATATTTGACTATATAATTAATAAATATAAATAATCATTGCCTTTGTTACATAGAATATTGCTTTTATTATAAATGTATTTGTTCATAGATATGTTCATGAACGTGTTTGTTTGATAATTAAAAAAAATTCGTTAAATATGTTCACAAACAAGCTCGATAAGTACTAAATGAACAAATATGATCGAACTGAGAATGAACCGAACATGAACACTCATTAATTTAAATGAACCAAACATGAACACAAACAATAAAGCTCGAACAAACATGAACCAAACTTGAACAAGCTGATATTAAATGAACACAAACATGAAGGCCTTAGATACTGTATCACTGAGCAGCTTTAGCACTTAGCTCACTAAGTGAGCACATGATCTCAATGATGTTCCTTTTTTTCCCATCTTCCCTCAATTTTTCCTCACTTTGAAGATTTCGCTTGTTGTGAAACTCCTTATGGTGTTCCTCAATGAAATTTATATAATTTAGACTGATCCCATATGACGTATTCCTGGATAAGGAGTAGCTAATTTGCTCCATTTGAAAGACAAAAAAATTGCTAATCGGTGACGAGTGAAGAGTGCGATATCAATATTGGCATTGCGCTATTCACATACGCAATTTTTTTTGTCTCAACTGGATTTTCCGAAGAAACGCGCGAAAGTTGAGAAGATGATTACCTTCGCAAAAGCGAACAAAATGCAGTTTGATTGGAGATGAATCACAACATTTTTTATTTTCACTATATTTTAGAGTGAAAAATGGGATTTTTGGTTGGAGATGCCCTAAGGGTTGGCCATCTAAAATCCTATCTTAGATTATAGCAATGAAAACAACACATGATTAATCAAGTGGTTGATGATAGAATAATGTCACTATGATAGCCTACTAAGCCGTGTTAGGTCATTCTTATTTTTGCTTCCATTTTAAGGTTAGGAAAATGATAAGAAGCGAGCTGAGTAATGTTGATATAAGGTTTTGATCTGTGTTGTAGGTATTCCTTTTTGGCTAGTTTCATTTTTTTAGGCTGGACTTATTTTTTTGTTTATGCTTTCTATTTTCCAAGCACTGTTATAGATAGATCTCATATTGTACAAGTATTTTTGGATGATATATATAAAAATAAGTTTTGAAATTTAGTCTTTCTCCTTACATTGTATTCGGTAGTAGCTTTGTTTTATATAAATTAGAAGTTTAGTTTTTTTCTCAGTACTTCTCCAGCTGGATCTTGAAGTCGATTTTTTGTTCTTGTCACGATCAGGCACAAAATCTAGCATTTTCATCAAAATTCTGCTGTCAATCACACACATTCTAACTTGGCCAAATGTTATTTTTGTCTACTATGATACTTTTAGTCCCATGGCCTACCAACTTAACCTCCATCCTGAAAACAAAATTCACCTAGTTTTTAATATTTACAGTTCTCAAACCTTGTAGAGGTGATCCTTCACTTATCACTACACCTCTACCCATTTTTAGCCACAACAATTAACCACTTAGATCTTCTACTTTGTGCAATTCTAGTTTCTCAAATTATACAACTCCATGGATAGCTTCATGGTCAGGAGAAATTATTATGTGCGGACATCGGACGCAACTCTACGTCTGGATACCGCGATAGCGAGCAGTACCAAGCGTCGATACCGGTACCGAGTAACGAGCAGTACCGAGCCGCGGTAAAGTAAAAAAAATGACGTGATGCATTTTTATTGGTCTATGGATGTTGTTCAGTGTCCGCACATAATAACTTTTCCATGGGAGAAAATCATTATGTGCAGAGTTTGGACGGTAAAGAATCGTCCGGATGTGATTATACATAGTATTTATACACACTGTGTACAAAAAAATCAAACTGTGTACAAAATTAAACTCAGTGTACACACTATGTACAATCACATCAGAACTGTTCTTTACCATTTGGACTCCGCACGGAATAATTTCTCCCCATCTTGACCCTCCAAGAAGCTTATTATGCACAATATTGCTAAACCCATAGGATAAAAGGCTGGATTTAATGAGTTAGCTAGTTTGTTTTGTCAAATTGTGTAGTAGCTGGCCAATATCATTAAGAAAAAATCCCAGTCATTTAATTGACAACTTTAACTCTTTAATTACAATCATAATATTGAAGAGGATACGAATCCATGAAGAATGGAGACAGCACAGAGCTACGGCCTACGGTGCGGAGCGGAGCAGTTCTGGTCACACACACAGCTCTCTCTCTCTCTCTCTCTCTCTCTCTCTCTCCTGTCATTCTAATCACGCTTCTCTCCCACCCTCTACAATTCTCTACCTATAACAGAAGAGAAGTCGAGTCTTCTCCAATCAAGCATCCTTAGCCGCCTTCCATGGACAACGCTAGACAGGTTCGGCCGCTGCGCTCCACCTCTGCGACCGCCACACCACCGCCAGAGCTCATACTAGGCTCAATGGAGTTCCTTTCCCGATCATGGAGTCCCACTGCCTTCGAAATCGCAAAAGCTCTCTCCCCTCGCCTGCCACCTCGCTGCGCCGCCTCCGCCGCCATACTTGACCACACCGCCGACGAAGCAAAAGACTTTAGCGCACCACTACCAGCCGGAAACCACTTCACGTTTGCCTGCTCTGCCACCTCACAGCTCGTTATGGAGAGAATCATGTCGCAGCCGGTATGTATAAAGTCATTTTCTCTCAAAGATTAGAGCTTTGAGATCTCTAATGAAGACGTTAAGAATGTCCTGTTCTTCACTTTTAAACAGCAAGATGTATCGCAGTTGACGTCGGGTCGGCTCTCCCACAGCAGCGGACCATTGAACGGCGGATCTCTCAGCGATAGCCCTCCGTTCTCCCCCTGCGATTGGGAAGACGTTCAGGACCTTCCTTTCCTTGCTCAGAACTTTCACAAAAAGGTCTATTTTTTCCTTTCTCTATTTCATAGGAGTTGTAATATCAATTTTTTTTTCAGGCTTAAAATCAATGATCTAATAAGAAGAGAGATTGAGATTAGTTTTTCTCTTCTGATGAAGCACGTAACCATTTACGTATTACTGATAGGATCCTAATTCCACTGTCGTTTGTCTTCTTCATGCAACCTTGGATTATCTCTGTTCTTCTTCACTTTAAATTCTTTTTAAAACCAAGAAAAGTATCAGCTTTCATAAATTTCATAAAAAAACCCCATTTTTCACAAAAAAACGTGTGAATTTTTTTTTTTTGGTTGCAGAACCACAGAACAACTAAACCACCAAAGCCAAATTACAGAGTAGAAAGCAGAACACTGAGTAAGTGGCTTAAAGACCGTAGGGAACGAAAGGACGAGGCGCGTGCTCAAAACGCGCAGCTCGATGCTGCGATATCCGTCGCCAGCCTCGCTGCTGCAGTGTCTGCCATCGCCGCCGCCACTGCAGGTGCCACTTCCACGGAAGATGACTGTGCATCTCGCACCAACGACGCCATTGCCTCTGCCGCCACTCTTGTGGCCGCGCAGTGCGTTGAGGCCGCCGAGGCTCTCGGGGCCGAACGTGGCCACCTAGCAGCTGCCGTCGCCTCCGCCATCAGTGTCCGAACTACCGGCGACATCGTTGCTCTCACCACCTCTGCCGCTGCAGGTAATAAAAAACTCTGTTATTCTCTAACAATCTAGCATGATATAATGGGAGAAACTGTCATTAACGGCAGCGCTGAGAGGAGCAGAACCACTGAAAGCAAGAGTTTTTAAGGAAATATGGAACATTGCCGCCGTGATTCCAGAGGAGAAGGGATTTTCGGCCCATCGGAGCCGCCAGTCGAGTGAAGAAGCAAGGGATTCGAGCGGGGAGGTCATGCCTGAGGAGCATTTTCAGGGGCTTTGTAGCCAGGAGGTCCTCGCTCGTGGTGCAGAGCTTCTGAAGAGAAGCAGGACAGGTATCAAATAATTGCTGCAGCCATGATGTCGCAAGGCAGACTAGACTTTTTAGTGAGGGACATAAAATAATTTATCTTAAATTTAAGACAATAATTCATTCTAGTCGGCTCTCAATTCTCCTGTTCATGTAAAAATATATAAAATATAAAAAAATTATCTTCAAATTCGGTTATAATTTTACATATTACATAAAATATACCTCTTTAAATTAAAGACAAGATCTTTTAGACTTTTACTCTCTCAATTAAGATTTAAAATTCAAGCTTCAGTGAAGCACTAAGAGCTAAAATTCATGGCGTCTTTTGACAACGTAGGAGCTCTTCACTGGAAGATTGTTTCAGTATACATCGACAGAGACGGCCATGTGAAGCTCAAGACCAAGAGCCGGCATGTGGCTGGAAGCATCACCAGCAAGAAGAAGAGTTAGTAATATTCTGCTCTTCAGTACATACTTCTGTGGAAATTTACATGGCTTGCTTCTCCGTTTTGTTTTCAGATATTATCGAGGTGTGGAAGGACATGCCGCCATGGCCGGGGAGGCATTTGCTGCAGGAAGGTGGAGCGGAGCGGCGTTACTTCGGGTTGAAGACAATAGAGGAGGGAGTGGTCGAGTTCGAATGTAGGGGACAGAGGGAGTATGAGATATGGACGAAGGGTGTTAGCTGGTTGCTCTCGATCGCCGGTGAGAAGGCGAGGGGAGCTCAATGAGAGGAGAAGTTGGAAGATGAAGAGTTAGGAATGGGTTTTTTTTTTAAAGTGTAATTTCATAATGAAAGAAATGAATATTTTTGATAAGTTCTATGCAAATAAAATGAAAGAGAATTCACAACAACAACAACATCAAGCCTTTATCCCACTCCGTGGGGTCGGCTACATGAATCCTTTTTCTCCATTGTGACCTATTAAAAGTCAAATTCTCGTTTAAATCAAATAAATAAATGTCATTCCTAATATTTTATAACCAAGTCTTTTTAGATATACCCCTACCTTTCTTAACATAAGTCAAATCTAATTCCTCTACTCTCCTAACTGGGTCATCGGAGAAGGCTGCCGCTTAAAATGAAGGAGAATTGAGATAGAAAAAAAAAAGGATATTTTGATATAATTTATATTAAAATGGACTTTAAAATTATTAGATTTATTTTGAGATTAATAGTCTAGTTAGGAAATCTATGTACTATCATAAAGTGAATTTAAGTATTTTTTTAATTCATATTTTTAAATATTTTTTTCCCATTAAAATGATCTACTTCAAGTAGGATGCATTTAGGGGTTGTTTAGTTTGAACTAAAAGGGGCTATTGATTTCACATATATGATATGGCAACTGTAACCCATATGCATAATTTTTAATTCTTTTAATAAATTTAAAAAATCCAACTTACCTTAGACTAAACTTTTCTTTCTAGCCAAACCTGTTGATGCCCTTGATCATCTTGATTTTCACATATACAAAATCACCAATAAAAAACTATATAGCTTGATGCTTAGCATCAAAATACAATTTTTGTACGTCATGCACAGCTTTTAATTAATCTGTCTTTGATCAGACTGACATTTTCAATAGCGTACATCATCAACTAAGTTGGCCCAATCCGATTCCTTTCAACCACCTTTGTCCAAGATAAAAATATTTTACACTTCTTGCCACACAGAGCTTTGTAAAGGGTCATACCTATATTTGTTTGAAAATTATTATTGTAGGAAAACTCAATTAGATGCATGTGATCATCTAAGCTGTCACCAAAATCTAGGATGCATAGTCTCACAAGGTCTTCAAATTTCTAAATAACTCTTTTAAACTATCCATTAGTTTGAGAATGAAATATCGTACTGAAAGTAGTTTCGTACCCATACCTTGCTAAATGCCTCTCCACATTGAAGAAGTAAACATGTCAATATTTTGAGGTATATAATTGTTAATTGCTTTTACTGGATATATATTTATTATTTTGATGATTTATAGAAGCTCTGATTGATTAATTAAGAAGATAAAATAAATATTTCTTTTAAATTTGATTCTAGGACATTACAAAATTAATCCCACACTCTAGACACTAGCAAGCTCTCATAAATATTTAAATTCTTTCCATATTTCAAGTCTTTGAATTACTACCAATCACTTGAATCTTGAGCTTGATAACTAATAATTTCAACCACATCTTTTATATTGATTGCATCTCTACATGTATTAGATGAGTCATCACTGATTAGCTCTTTGAGTGTTACATGTGATGACAGCCCTACTATCATTATTAGATGACTAACTTATTTTAAATAAATTATATTGTTTCAATCATATTTTTTAATATAATTTAAACATTAAAATAATATATAAATAAACATAAAAATTTAAACATGGGTGAGCCGTGAGCTCACGTCCGTGACCCGGTGACCGCCGTTAGCCAGCTTCGCTGCCTCGCAGGCACTGTCGTCGTTGCACCGCCGCCGCTGCCGTTGCACCGCCACCGCTGCACCGCGCGAGAACTCTAAAAATCAAATTTAAGCGGGTCGGGTCGGGTTGACCCGAACCCGAAGCGGGTCGGGTGCAGGTTCGGAAAATCGACCCGTTTGTAAAAACGGGTCGGGTTGACCCGAACCCGAAGCGGGTCGGGTGCAGGTTCGGAAAATCGACCCGTTTGTAAAAACGGGTCGGGTTGACCCGAACCCGAATATTGCCGGGTCAATTTCGGGTTGATCCGAACCCGACCCGTGACCCGAAATTGACAGGTCTACCAAGGAGCAGTGCAAGAACAAAGCACAACAATGGTTAGCCACCCAGAGAGATTATTATGTGCAGAGTCCAGATACAAACCGTTCGATTTTGTGACTTTGAATAGTAAAAGCGGAGTCGTGAATAATAAAAATGTAGTGGTGAACAATAACTATATTTTTATTATTTACAATTACAAAACTGAACGATTTTTTGTACGTAATAATCTCTCCGACATCAAAGGGAAGCATCATGTTCTCTCTAGAGAAAAGTGAAGTACACAGCTCCCCTTGGAATCACCTAGCAATTAAGCAAACACTAATTTCAAGCATTCTCCAACCATGCCATGTCAAGAATACTTGACCTCAAAGTAATACAATAAAAAAATCAAATATCATGAAATCAAACTTCATTCATGGACAAGTTTAAGCAACTTTACAAGGAACCAACCCCAAAAAAAAAAGCACTGAAACCTATACTGAAAGGAAAAAAAAAACACTCTTAATACTGAAATCCAAAGCTTGTAGCAGAAACAAAATAACAACTTGTAATATTTACGATGACTCAGTCATCAGCAGCTCGGAAAAGAGTAAGAAGAGCTAAAAACAAGTTGATAATGTCGAGGTATAGAGCGACTGCAGCCCATATGTACTCATCATAGGAGTAGCGTTTAATCAAATTATCTGTGTCATAGATGATATAGCCGCTGAAGATTAGAGCAGCCAAGCCGCCATAGATCATATGTGAGATTCTACCCATTGGGAAAAAGATCTGAGTTGCAGATAGAACAATGTGATGTCAAAATTTAACTACACAGATGATAATTATTAAACCAAAAACACATTTTTGTGAAATAGATTCAAAGGGGACAAGATCAATTACCTGGATGAAGGCAAAAACAATCAAGACAATGAGTGAGGAAAATAATATCGGGCCGAGAAAGCTGAAATCATGGCCTCTCTTTGCTGCCCAGAAGGTGTAAAGAGTAAGGCTGACGACAACCACTGCGGTGAGAATGGCTGCCTCAAGAATAACCTTCCCTGCTCCACATTTTCCAAATCAATCAGAAGGAATTCACTTTATAGCAATCAAATAAGCAGAACAAGTTTCAAAGATCTTGCCTTTGGTGAATGCGCATGACAATCCCACCGCGAAGCTGATGGATACAGTGAAAAGGGCGAGGAGAAACAGATTTAATGGATGGCGCTGGTGGTAGAAATATAGAGGGATCAACACTGAAAATGTGGCAAATTAAACCAAGTCTTATCTTCTTTAACATAGAATTCTCTACTCCTTAATATCGAATGGACAGAAAAATTGATAATGCTTCTAATGCTAGCAATATGAGTGATACATAAGGAATTCTCTCCTTTTTTTATATATGTAAAATTACATTCATGTCATCCGAAAGTTTATGATTTACAAAACTAGCACACAATCTAAATAAAATGGATTATCAAACTGTATTTTTGCTCACCATGACTAATTCATTGAATGTTTGATGAGTACAAAAAATAAAAAAGAGTTTTTTGTCCAGATTTCAAGATTTGTGGTCAATTTGTGAATAATAGTAGTTGGTCATAAGTATTGGTTTTGTAAAAAAAATCAAAATTTGGGTATTACTGAAGAAAGTTATCCTTTCAAAAAAATAATTTTATAATTACATTCAAATTTTGTTTGGATTAGATCCAGTTGTCCATCGAATTAGACAGCCTAAATACCACATCATATGACAAACAAAAAGTAAAAAAAATGCAATAAAAAACAGTATTCTAATTATCTTTCAACTTTATATACAACATTATATTTTTTAGGATAAGATAACGTTGAATCGTACATATTTAATGGACGACATTGATATAAAATCATAAATATCAGCATAAGAAACCATACAGGTCCGAGAAATGCTATGTTGTTGAAACTGCAACGCAGAGCAGCAAAAGAGTCGGAATTCCGTATGAGAAAGAAATTTCCAAACAAAATATAAAAAGGGAGATTTATACAAGTATTAGAACGAATCATCAAAATGCTAGAAACTACAATAAGCGCCCAACTGGATGACTTTCCTAGGTTTAAAAGAGTAAAAAGTAAAAATCTCAAGAATAAAGGTTCCAACTGACATCTAGCGAAAAAAAAAACTGCCAAAAATCACCGCAAAAAAAGCGAAAAAGATCCAAAAAAACCACAAATAACATTAATGAAAAAGAACAAACCTAGAAATTGCTAAGCAAAATAACAAAGAAAGTGATGCAGGAGAGAGTACCAAGGAATGGCAAGATGACGAGGAAAATATAGAGGCCGAGGCCGGCACCGGAAGACACGAAAAAGTGGGAGATGGGTCGGACAAAGATGACAACGGATGAAACTGCAATAGTAAGAAGCATCTGAATGGATAGAATGCTGTAGATCTTTCTGATGAACGCCCACCGGAGTTCCGGGCTTTCCAACATCGACGGATAGAGAGGCCGCGCTCCACCGCCGGCCTCGACATCGGAGCCTTTATACGGCGGCCGGTTCCACGCCATCATTTTTCCCCTGATCGCTCGGAGAACTCGGTTAGGGTTTCGATTTACGGGAAACAGAATGGAGGAAGGAGGGAATTCAGTTCCGAGCTATATAAGGAATAAAGGAGGAGGCCGGCCGCGGAGGGCCATTAACGAGCGTCTTCTGGCAACTTCTGGACACGTGGAGAAAGCGCCTTATATTTACGTTTGTTCGTACTATTTTTGAATGAAAAGAGGTTCCGTCGCAAGCAAATGTTGTCTTATTTCAGTTATTTGTTTGAAAATGATTTGCGTTTAAATATTTTGATGGAGTTTTTTTAGTATTATTATTTTGTTTTTAGGAGCTATTTACTTGAAATTATTTGATAAAGTTTAATATTTGAAAAATTAGTTGATGTTTGATTAATTTTAAAAAAATTTAGGAGTTTTTTTAATATTTGAATTGTTATAAAAAGGGGAAGATACTAGGGTGGTATTATAGAGTTTTAAAAACGAATATGTGGGTTGTACGGAATTGCATTTATCACAATTTCATCTGATATGACTAGATATCACACATGTTATACTATATCTGATAGTGGTAAGACTGATCTTAATATTTGGTTGAAGAAGTAATGAAACAAAATTTCTAAATTTTACACTACTCAAAACCATTATTGAATGTAAGGGTGTCAATATTTGATATGACCCGAAAATCGACCCGAATCCGATCCAAAATTTTCAGGATATGGTCAACATGTTTAGGAAATGGGCCAGGTTCGGGTACCAAATTTCGATATGTTTGAAAATTAGTTATGGTCCGAGTCAACTCGTTAACCTGAAGTTGACCTGGATCTGACCTGATTCCCCCACCTCAGACAGTCCGTATGAGGTAAAGTTTTGAACGAGTCGATAAAAGACTTCTTCTCATCCTTAGATGATGTTCCTTCCTATAAGGTCGATAAAAAGACTTATTCACCCTTTTTGCCTCTTTCGATTCCCCTGCTCGTCGTTTTTTTGTTGGATCCGAATCGAAAGTAACGACAACGATGGGAGGCTCTGGACTTCAGAGGGAGCTCGCTTGCTGCGAAGGTAACCATTTTCTTCCATTCACAAGCTTCTCTTATTGAATTGACTGAACACTTCTTCGCTAATAGCTTCCTTCGTCAGCATTTTTATACACTGCATTAACCAGCACCATCATATGTACCTGCGGTGCACTGAAATACCTCGTGCACAAGAACTTGAGAGACACCACATTTAAGTGTTCATCCCCACCTTGAAGAGGGAAACCG
>NW_021318723.1:1343994-1347448 GCF_001605985.2 Dendrobium catenatum
TTTTTTATAAAATAATAAAATTATAATATTATAATAAATTTTCATTATAAAATTTATAGAAATTATCTTAACTCTTTAAAAATTATAGAAAAATATTTCATTTTATTTAGAAAATTTTGTTGAAATCTATTTTTAAACAGACACCTGACAATGCCAAAATCCTCATTAATACCGGCAAGTGTCATTTCTTAAGAAATTTCAACTGCTCCAAAAAATATTAAAAAATTGGTGAAATTAAAATGAAATAATTTATATGTTATGACAAAGATGATTTATAATTTGGACTTATAATGACTTCCGAAATAATTTTTAACTATTATAGATAAAAAAAAATATATTTTTCGAACTTTGATAGGTGGTGGGTGGAATCATATGACCACGTGAAACCCACTTTAAATGAGGATGGGCAATTATCCACCCTTAATTTTAAGATCCTAAAATAAATGACTAAATATTTTACCTTAATTTCATTAAATTTAAAATCTATCATACCAAATAGAATTCAAAATCTATCATTCCAAGCATATTTAAGATTTAACAACACATAAGATCCTAGTAAATTCAAATTTATAGAATATACTAAATCCTACTTGCACCTAAATAGTCCCTTAAATAAATTTCTTATAAAGTTTTCATTATAGAATTTAAAATGAAGATTAAATAAATAATATAAATGAAAAAATAAATATACCAAAAAAGTCTACTTCATTAATGAATATATATACCAAAAAGTCATCTTCTTCTTGCTTGAGTCCCCTCTCATGAGAAATGAGAGTTCTATTTATAGATATTCTGGAGTGGCATAGCTTGTAAATAGGGAGTGATCGGATGGACGGCCGATGTTGAATCCTTTGATCATGGACCGTTCACTAGGCATTTGAAGGTCTTAATGCTATCGGAATTTGGCGATCTTGCGCTCGTTGGATTTGTCTCGTCAAGCCGCTCGATTCAACTATAAGTACGTCATGTTTGAAAACTGTTTGGTAACTCAAATTGTGGTTCGAACTTTCAAACAACAATTCGGGTCTTTGATTTGGACTCATTTGGGCTCGGATTGAGTCGAATTTGGTGTCGTTGGGTTCGTATTTCCGAGACGCTCAGTTTGCCTATAAGTTTGTTGAAATTGGAGTTCAAGTGATCCCAGATTTAATTTTTGAAGTTTTCGGCTTGATTTTGCCTTGAGATTTGTGCCTGTTCAAGATGATTTTTTTAGGATATATCAAAATAAAAAATTTAATAAATAAAATCCTTGCATGCATTTTGTCCCTCCCTCATAGATATTTTAAGGACTTGTATATATCATGGTGATTTCTGTAACCACCAAATTATGCATTGCAAACATAATAAAATGTGTGACGCTGTTAACTTAAGGTTTCGTTTAAGACTTTTTTTTTGTTGCTTCTTAAATCGACTTTTTAGTTCAAAAATTATAATTTTTGAACTAGAAAGATATTTTAAGAAGCACTAAGAAAGTCATCCCAAACGAAGCCTAAATCAATTAGCTTTTATCTCGAGGAGATCTATTGAAGAAAATCTGCTTGCTGATCATGATTTTCTTAAAAAGAAGTTGAAAATCTTCAAGAGGGAGACTTGCTATATGTGTGAAGGTTTACATTACAATTTGGTATTGTTAATAGAGTTTCAAGAATCTATCAAATTCTTAGGATTAAAAGGCTGTTAGATATATTAATGAGGTGGCTGCATTGATGAACCTTTACACTATTCAGATTCATGGTGATCAAGTCGGCTTTGGCAATAGAGGCCTAAGGAAATATGACCAATTTTCATTTCTTTTTTCAAAGAAAAGAGTGAATTAGAGCCTTCTCTTTTCTTCCTAACTATTATGAGCACTTGGTGGATAGGGTTGTTGGGAGGGTCCAAGCGAAAGATAGCCACTTGAGTGTGAGGGAGGGGAAAGAGTGATTTGCTCGTAAGCCCAACTCAAACTCATTCAGAAAGCCATAGCCACTATAGGAAAATGGCTCCTTAACGGTTGATTTTTTGGCGGATAATTGTCTGCCAGTATAAGCAGCAGTCATCCCAACGGATATTCCGACGGAATATAAGTGTCGAATTTTTCGGCGAAAAAACTGCCAGCTAAACCACCAGTGTGTATAAAACCGATGTTTAATTCCAACAAAAATTGTATGATGGATTCTCATTCTTATTAGGCATTTGTGTAGCTGGTGAGGAATTGGTCTAGTGGGATTAAATTTGTTAGTTCAATTATTTCTTATCATGATGTTTCTTTTTATTATACATAGAAGATGAAATAAAATACCTCATATATTTACTTGTATGGTATGTTCATAAATCCCCCATAGAAAAAAAAAAAAAAAGATGCCTCTATACCCTTTCAGTAATCACTTCAAGAAGAGTTGGAAATAAGTAAAAAAAGAAATAGTAAACTAAAGATGAAAATAAGTATTTTAGACTTCGTTTGAGATGGCTTTCTTACTGCTTCCTAAAGCAACTTTATAGTACAAAAATGAAAAATTTTGAACTAGAAAACTGCTTTAAAAAGCAGTAAGAAAGTCGTCCCAAATGATACCTTAATTGTACAACTGTGTTAAATGCTGCAATTAAATAGTTTTTGACACTATTTCCTTTGTGATGTTTCTATAGCTTAGCTCTGGTGTTCATTGTAGCTTTATGCGCTTATGGCAAACTATGACTTATGGCTATATGGTGGAAAGATAGATTGTAGCTATTCTTGGCTACTTGATGATGACTGAGTTAATTACAGATTGAGCATAGTTGGTACATGCTGAAGACTTGATGTTATTTGATGGTCATCTATTAGCCTTCTTGTTCGTTGATCGTTCATATTGGGCTGGACTACACCTTTTTTGGTTTTGGTTACAGATTTTCGGCGGATTATATGCCTAGAAAATTGATACGACGATATGTATCGACATTTCGGATGAAATTTGTCGTCGGTATTTTTGGCGGATTTTTCATCATATCAATCAACCGGCATCTATTTGGCAGAGTGGTTCGGCGAATAATCCGCCAAAAATACCGGCGGTAAATTTTCACAGAAAATACCTGTGTTAATTTCCATTGAAAATTTCGACTGATAAAATGCTGGAACTCATAACATGAAAACGACACTTCAAAATTTTTGAGGCGCAATTTAAGGTCGATTGAAATACCATCGGAAAATCTTAAATCCATTGGAAAATCAGATTTTCCGATGGAATTTCATGGCTAGCGATTGATTTTGGCCGCTGGTATGAGTTCCAGCATGGGCTGGTGCGTCGCGGGGGGCTGGTGAATTAGCCATGAAATTCAGCGACGACCTCGCGCGCCCGCTGCGACAGCTCCGCAGCGACGACCCCGCGCCCGCTGCGACCGCTCCGCTCGACCGAGCCTGCCCCGCGCGACCACTCAACCCAGTTTCCCGGGTCGTGTCGGGTCAACCCGGCAACCCGCCGGGTCGGGTCCGGGGTGG
>NW_021318723.1:1347537-1364650 GCF_001605985.2 Dendrobium catenatum
GCTCTCATGTATTAGCAGCTTTGCGCCGCTCACTGCTTCTTCTCAGTTTTGCTCCCTGTACAGGTTATAAAACCTGATTTTATATGCTCAAGGAAGTAATGAGAAAACTATGCTAAGGTTCCGATAAGCTTGCCATTCCTCTGTTCTTGTTTTCTTCTTATGCAGGTGATGAAGCCGATGCTTTCATGGTATCAGAGCTTCAGGTAATATCATTCTAATGGCATCGGAAGGATCTTCTGCTTCTGCTTCGGCTCCGCCGACATCGTCTTCTCTGTCAGTCGCAATGACAGAGTTTACCATTCCCTCTTCTCTCAAGTTTCTCATGAGCAACTTGAAGCACATTGTTTCTACGTCACTTACAAATGACAACTACCCCATTTGGCGGCTTCAAGTTTTCAAGCTTTTTTCTGCAAATGGATTTGAAGGTTTTTTGACTGGAAGTGTCACGCCTCCAGCTTCTTCTTCTTCGGACGCAAATACCGCTGATTTAAAACTCTGGAAACAGATTGATCAAAATCTGGTTTCAGCCCTATTATCTACTATTTCGGCCTCAGTTCTACCGTATATCCTTTCTTTGTCCACTGCACATGAGATATGGGTGACATTAGAGAAACGACTTCAACCTACAAATCGTTCTCGTGTGATTCAACTTAAAAATGAATTACATCTTATTCAGATGAAAGATCTCACTATGACACAATATTTGGCTCAAGTTAAAGCTCTTGTAGACAATATCTCATCCTCCGGAGGTCATATAGACGTCGAAGACGTCATACTTCACGCATTAAATGGATTGCCATCCATTTATAACCCTTTTAAGTCGGGTATACGGATAATCTAGCAGACGGTTACCTTAGATGCCTTGTATTCACTCTTGTGTAGTAAAGAAATTAACCTACAAAATGAGCATCAAAAGGAAGCTCCACCTTCTTCGGATCACACAGCATTGTGGACTTCTCGTTCAAATACATCTCGTGGACGTTTTTCTTCAAGAGGCCGTGGCCGCGGAGCTCCCTTCAGAACAAGTCCGTCTGAATCAAATGTGCAGATTTCTTCGAACTACAACCCTACAGGACGGTCCCCTGCTTCAGCTCCAAATCGTCCAACATGCCAAATTTGTGGAAAACTTGGTCATGTTGCCTTAAATTGTTGGAACCGTTGCAATATGCAATACGCTCCAACCACTTCCACTCCAAACCCGCGTGCATTTCTTACCGGTTCAAGCAGCAATTCGAACTCTCCAGTCACGGAATGGGTGTTAGATTCAGGTGCTTCCTCACATTTAACTCCTGATGCTACTCAACTACAACAATCTGCGCCGTATTTTGGATCCGATACAGTTTCTGTTGCTAGCGGGAATCCTCTTCCCATTCACAATACCGGGCAAGGCATACTACCTCTTCCTGATCCGAACCGTAAGCTTCGTCTTAAAAATCTTTTACACGTTCCCCATCTCTCTCACAATCTCCTTTCTATTCATAAATTAACTTCTGATAACAATTGTTCAATTTTGTTTGATGCTAATGGTTTCCTTATTAAGGATCTCTCGGACAATAGCACTCTTCTCTGTGGTCGATCCCGAGACGGTCTTTATCCAGTTCCTACCGTGTCCACTGGTATCTCTCAAGCCTTGCACTCTTCGGTCAGCAAATAGAAGCCGTGGCATACTCGCCTTGGCCATCCAAGTCTCAGCACTTTACAATGTCTTTCTCGTCTTGTTCCCTCTATATGTATTTCCTCTTCTTCATTTCTATGTACGTCTTGTAATGTGGCCAAGAGTCACAAGTTACTATTTACTTCATCTACTAGTCATGTACTCCAACCCTTTCAATTAATACATTCAGATGTTTGGGGTCCAGCTCCTGTCTCCTCTTTCAATGGTTTCCGTTACTATATCTTGTTTATTGATGATTCGACTCGATACACTTGGATTTATCTTATGCGTTCTAAAGATGAATCCTTCATTAAATTTCAGCATTTTTATCAACTCATTAAAACTTCTTTTAATAAATCAATTCAAACTTTACGGACAGATGGTGGTGGAGAGTACACTAGTAATAAATTTCGCACTTATTTAAGTACTCTTGGTATCTCTCATCAACACAGCTGCCCTTATACCCCTGAGCAGAATGGTCTTGCAGAACGCAAGCATCGTCATCTATTAGTAACAACTCGAGCTCTACTTCACACCGCTCATCTTCCTTATATTTTTTGGGCTGAAGCTCTTCTTACTTCTAATTACCTTATTAATATCTTACCCACGAAATCCTGTCATCTTCAAATTCCCTATAAACTCTTACATAACAAACTTCCCTCATAGATCATCTGCGGACGTTTGGTTGTTTGTGTTTTCCTTGGCTTCAGCCCCTCTCCGAAAATAAACTCTCCCCTCGATCTCAAGAATGCATTTTCTTGGGATATTCATCCTCTCACAAAGGATATCGTTGTTTCAATTCTCAAACCAATAGTATCTATGTCTCTCGGCATGTTGTCTTTTATGAACATGTCTTTCCATTTACTCCCACTACCACACAGTCTTCTGATTCTTTACCCAACATACCGTCCAATCCCTTTCTCTTGACCCCTACTTCTCTTCCATCTACAGCATCCACAACTCCTATAAATTCTTCTTCGACAATCGAACCTGTGTTACCTGTTACTCATCATGACATTCCTAATTCTTCTGTACTGTCTTCACCGAGTTCACAATCTACTTCCACCTCTTCCACACCACACAATAATCCGTTATCTTCTCCACCAAAACCTGCTCCTTCTATTCATCCTATGCAGACTCGCTTACAGACTGGCCATCAAAAGCCCAAGATTATTTTTGACTTGCTTACGGTTCCACAGCCAACTCCCGTTCCTACTACTTATACCCAGGCTCTTCAACATCCATCTTGGCGTTCCGCTATGTCTGCGGAATTCATGGCGCTTCAGCAGCAAGGTACATGGAGTTTAATACCACCTCCCCCGAATAAGATCATACTTGGATGCAAATGGGTTTTCAAATTGAAAACAACGTCTGATGGTCAAATTGATCGCTATAAGGCTCGGTTAGTTGCACAAGGCTTTAATCAAGAGCATGGGATTAATTTTACAGAGACTTTTAGTCCGGTGGCCAAATTACCCACAATTCGGGTATTACTTTTACTAGCTCTTCATCGCAAATGGACTACTCTACAGTTTGATATTTCAAATGCATTTCTTCATGGTGATCTTCATGATGAGGTTTATATGAAACAACCTCCCGGTTTTCTTGATTCTCAACACCCTCATTATGTTTGCAAATTGCATAAGGCTATCTATGGTCTTCGTCAAGCTCCCCGGCAATGGTTTAATAAGCTTACTCAGTCCTTGCTTAATTTTGGTTTTCTTTTCAGTAAAGCGGATCCCTCCGACAGCTCCGCAGCGACGACCCCGCCCCCGCTGCGACCGCTCCGCTCGACCAAGCCTGCCCCGCGCGACCACTCAACCCAGTTTCCCGGGTCGTGTCGGGTCAACCCGGCAACCCGCCGGGTCGGGTCCGGGTTGGCATTTCCGACCCGTTTACCTAACCGGGTCGGGTTAGGGTCGACCCGTTTGAACCCGGATCAGTTTCAGGTTCGACCCGAACACGACCCGTGAGCCGAAATTGACACCCCTAATTAGATCCTTTGCTCTGATGTTTCAAACCAGCGTAATATATTCATTTTTTACTATAATTTTTTGAATAATTTAATTGATTGACTGATTCATCATTTCTGTCTTTCCTACATAATATTCACTGTTTACTTTTTCTACTGAGCAAAGGAAACCTTGTGCCCACTCCTCCCCCATTGCCTTGTGATTGATTAATTGCTATCGATCCAAGAAAAGAGAGTAGTGGTCAGAGTACTCAA
This sequence comes from Dendrobium catenatum, assembly GCF_001605985.2. Classification (NCBI taxonomy): domain Eukaryota; kingdom Viridiplantae; phylum Streptophyta; class Magnoliopsida; order Asparagales; family Orchidaceae; genus Dendrobium; species Dendrobium catenatum. The sequence goes on from NW_021318723.1 coordinate 1,351,419, forward strand.
TGGAGGATCAAGGTGGACCTTCTTAATATTCTTCTTCTATTAGGACTTCTATTGATTCTACATGATCTTTCGACTTTGCAGAGATCTTTAATTTTTGTTTAAACTATAGCGCTTTGGCGCTGTTCTTGGTAGCACTGTAGTGCTAAGATTAAGAGCAAAGAAATGCCAGAAACTACCGCCGCCGCGACATTGGAGTATTTGTTTTATAGTAATTTTGAATTAAACATAGGGCACTACGGTGTTGGATCGGAGCGTTGCTGCATTAGGCTACTAACATTGTTTTTATATAATATTTTATTTTAAATGCTAAGCACTAAAGCAATCCCCCAACGCCTCTGCCACCAAAATTTTGGTGGCTTTCCAGGGAAGAAGTGAGGGAAAGGGAGGGAGGGAAGAGAGAGAAAGTGAGTTTTGGTGATTTTCATATGTGGGTTTTGGTGATTTTCGTCTGTCACTTCTGCTATAAAAAATCTTCTGATTATTATAACCTGAATCTCACTTTGATTTTCAATAATTTTGAGTTTGATGAATTTAATAAATCCTAAATCGATAAAAATATATTCTCCTTATTTTTGCACTTTTATAATATAACTTTTCGTATATAATGAATATGAATTTCATGTATATTTTGATTGTAATATTATAAATTTCACCTAGTAAAGTGGAAGCTATAATTTTTTGAAGTAAATGCATGGTATATAAATTTGATAGATTTTTCTTGTAATTTATAAATTAATGCATTTCAGACATGATTATTACTTATATTACATAGAAAAATATAACATTTAAATGTAAGCAAAGAAGCCTGACTATTGACACTATAATTAATATGATTTGACTCTTAACATATAATATCATATGTAGAAGGGTGGGCTCATGGATTTTTTTTTTTTAAATAACATGTTTGGTGGTTTAATTATAGTTGTAGCCTGTAATCGATTAACCAAATTACTCTGATGGGTAGACGACTCTTAAATGATTGTTGAAAGCCACCTATGAATTGACTTAAAATAATAAAAAATAATGATAATTGGGCTTAAATTAAGACGGATTCCCAATTGGATGATAATTTTGGTGAAAGAATGAAACATCGCATTAAAATTGGATGTTCTGCCTTACTCTTTATAATTATATTTATGATTGTATTTATAGGATAGTGCATAGAACTAATTGATAGATAGTTTGATAGTATGCTAATAGGCAGTTATACTTGACATGATGATTGATAGAAGCATATAATTAAACTATCAGCATGAATATAATTAATAAATAATTGATGTTTGTTTCATTGCAACACCATTTTATAGGCTTTTTATTGATTTTCTTATAGATTAATATATGCCATTCTCTTAGTGGGATACTCTTGTTTTAGTAATCATATTGATTTATACTGATTAGTGTGGCGGGCTAGAATATATGCGGTGATAGAGTTAAAATACTGCATCTTAGTGTTGTACGAATATCCAGCTCACATATAGAGAACACAAGATATTTTTATGTGGAAACCCTTAGAAAGGGGAAAAACCACGGGGCCTGGCCTAGTCTAAAATGATTCCACTAGTGTTGGGTAGATTAATATGGGCTGACTCCTCCCTAATGGCGATCAGATTACAAATGCAAACCGTTTGGTTGAAATCTAGTGACAAACATGGATCAATTAAAGTACAACATCGCTTGGTGGAATGGCAAAAGTCCAATGCTACTTATAAATTATGGTGTTAGTTTGTAACATGGCATTTGTTTGGCATAACTTCAGCATCGGGCGGTGGTTCGGTGGAAGTTCGGCATCAGATGGTGGTTTGGCAAAACTCCGAGCGTCAAGTGATGGTTTGAAAAAATTCTATGCCTCAAGTTGTGGTCTGGTAGAACTCTGGGCGTTAGGTGGTGGTCTGACGAAACTCTGGGCCTGAAGTGGTGGGGTCTATTTATAGATTTCCTAGAGTGGCATGGCCTATAAATAGGAGGAATATAGAGGGTAAATGGGGAGTGATTTGGATGAACATCCGATTTTGAATCTCTTGATCATGGACCGTTCGCCAAACATTTCAAGGTCTTAATGATGTCAGAATTCCATGATCTTAGACTCGTTGTATTCGTCTCGTCGATTCGCTTGATTCGATTATAAGCATGTCATGTTTGGTAACCGTTTGGTAATTTAAAGTGTGGTTTGAACTCTCCAACATTGCTTCAGGCCCTCGATTCAGATCCATTTGGGCTCGGATTGAGTCAAATTTGGTGTCGTTGTGTTTGTATTTTTGAGACATTTAGTTCGACTGTAAGTTTGCTATAAGCAGAGTTTGGATGGCCCCAATTTTAGTTTCGGAAGTGTCCCACTTGATTTTTCCTTGAGATTCGTGCCTGATTAAGATAAATTTTTGAGGATGTATCAATTAGCATTAGAGTATATATATTGATTATTTTGCCTTGCTTTAAAGGCAAATGGTGAGTTTTAGATACTTGTTAGGTTTTGTAAACTTATTATGCGATTTTTACATGATTTTAGGTAAATGTAAGGAGCCTGCAAATTGAGGCTTAACGGTAATAATGTTTCGATTTTATTTTATGTATATTTTTTTTGCAGCTATGAATTTTGTGATGACTATCCTACATATTATTTTAGATTATAACTGTAGAATAAAAATATTGATTATAACAATATAATTATGTTTTCTTGATGTTTACTTATTTTTTGATACAATTAATAAGATATGGATGTCATATTGATCTAGTTGTAAATGAATGATTATTGGTTGTTAACTGAAAGAAAATGAATATAATAAGTTGAAAAGATAATAAAGAAAAAAAAAATTCCACTTTAGATCTTAGGGCATGACACTGTGAGTCTATGACCCCCTCTTTGAGGAGGCACTCATTCTCTCAATATTACTAGGCAATTTAGTTGTTAGAGAAAGTTGTCCTGCATCCCTAAGAATTCTCTATCTATCAATATGTGTCGATTTCAAGTACATGTACCATCTTCTTGAAAGTTGTCTGAACTTTTCCTAGGAGTATGACTGAGTTATTTCAGTGCCATAACACCTAGTACTCGGACATTGGTCATTTCCTCTACTCCTTACCCTGAAAAGCAAGGTCACTTTGTGTTCTTGAGGCACCGAAGAAGGGCAAGGGCTATTCAATTATCATCGAGAAGAAGACTTGCACCTCATTCATAATAGCCACTGCCTTACTTCCTTGCTTGGAAAGACAACAAGAACAAGGCTAATATTCATCAAAGTCATTGGGTATCAATCTGTCATGATCAAATTATTATAAATTTGACTAAAGTGCCAAATAAGGGGAGTATTATTATGAATTTTGATATTGATATGTCAATTTAAAGAATAAAATAAGAGGATGATAATCTTATAAATAATTAAAATTTAAATATTTCATATAATTGCCCCATATTTTAAAGAGGAGCAGGCGATCTCCCAAGTTTATCATCCACAGGGAAACAGAAGGGCTGAAAATGAAACACGCGCATGCTTACTGAGAGAGGACTGAATAAGAGATCAGCGAGGACCAGAGAAGAGAAAGAAGAAGCTCAGAATTTAACATGTCTTCTCCTTGTCATGTCTTCAAGACTGGCAAGCACACAGTGAAGCTCATCAGCGTCCAACAGGAAGACAGCCAGGGCTCTGCATCTTCACCTCCACCGAAGCCCTTGCTGGTTTCAGCGCCTTGCGAGGAAGGGGAGTTTCCTGTTTTGGTTTTCCTTCATGGATTCCTTCTCTATAATTCCTTCTACACTCAGCTTCTTCAACACATCTCCTCTCATGGCTTTATTGTGGTCGCCCCTCAGGTTCTTTTTAGTTATCCCTTGCAAGATTTTTATTTTTTATTTTCGACTCTGAAACTTCATATCTTGCATGTTCGGAGTTCCAATTTTATGTGTGTATTGACATTTAGAAAATAATTTCTTATTTAATTGCTTACTTTTCGGTTAATTCTCAGGTTTTCCATAACTTACAAAATCTTAAAAAAAATAATTAGGTGAATGAAGACTACTTTATTTTAGTGTCAGACATCTCTAAAAGCAAGAGTGGTAGAGTACTGAAGCCTTGGAATGAGAATATTAGTGGTGAATTATATCTAAACCTTAATTTCAGGTAAAACAAAGAAGGGAACAAAGAAGTAATGGGGAAAGAGGGATTTTACAGTTTGAGAATTTTTTATTCTTTTTTGGGACCAGAGTATCCACCCGCTGCCACTCTGAAAGGGCATTTGGCGGCGTGACTAATCGTCGGCTGACCTAGAAGAGGCATCTATCCCAAGCGCCCTTTCGGGTGAGCAGGTGGATATCCGTTCCAAAAAAAAAAGAGAGAAAAATCAGGAGGAGAGAGATAGAGATGGAGAGAGTGGGAGCAGGGTATGAGGAATTGGAGGATCAATTAATGGGTCGGTTCTAGTTCAATCTAAAAACAAACAACCTGAATAAAGTTAATTTGAATCAATCCATTTATAGAACATGTTGAAATCCTGATTTGAACCTGACTTGACTAAATTAGAGCTTGACATAATCCAATAGATAAGCATTTGAGTCATATGGTGTTAATGTACACAATGACTTAGTTTGTAAATGCCAACTCAAAAATTAACAAAAAAAGTACTGCTATTAATGTCCTTTTAGTGGAGAAAAATACTAAAATGGAAGAGCCCACTCATCAAATGGGTTATGTTGATGCTGAATTCAAATTAGTTTGTGAATTATATCTAAACCTTAATTTCAGATAAAACAAAGAAGTAACGGGGAAAGAGGGATTTTAGAGTTATAAGCCTTGAGATGTCATTAAATGAGCTTAAGTATAGAAAATTATTTGTCCTGAGATCTTTGGATTGAAGCTCGAGTAATATACGATTGGTTCCATGTAAGACTACATAAATAAGAAAGATTACAATAATTGTATTGTCTATTCTATATATGATTGTCCAGTATTTCCAAAGATCCACCTGCACTTCTTGGCAAGATGTGTTGTTTTGAGATTTCAATCATTACATATATTGTATGGGTACCTTTTGCATCTTTTGAGATGGAATTACATAATATGCAAAATTATCAAAAGTAAAAGATGTTCGATGTTGTTGAGAAGAACGACAACCAGATACATTAAAAGTTCTGCTCATTCACCAATACTTTTAGTAGACTGTGCAAGTTTTTTAATGTAAACTACTTCCTCCTTAACAGCTAATATCACCTTGACAATGTGCTAAAGTCCTTATACCATGAGGTTCAACCCCTAAGCAGAACATCCTATTGTTATTCTCAAGATTTCTCTTTAAAAATTTGGCTTTACCATTTTTCACTTTAGCATTGTCTAGCATGATAATGAGAACTTTTCTATGAACATCCCGTAAGACAATTGATGTAGAACATCCTAGCTAATAGTTTTCTTTAGGACTAACTTATCGTAGTTTGTTACAAGTTTGTTACTACTAGCTTCTAGAATGTTCTTATTAGCCTTTAAATATGCAAGTATTGTAGTAGAAAGATATTGATTGATGATTCCAACGATCCAACAATTATCTCCTCACATCAACAATAGTTTCATTCACGGTATCAACAACAACACTTGCGCTTAGGGATGGATCAAAGTCAATCTATTTTTTAGTCTCCATCAGTATCAATATAAGATCTTGTGATGCAACTTTATCAAAACCTTTCAATGCCTTCTTCTTCTTCTCTCTCTCTCTCTCTCTCTTCATCCTTATTTTATTGTTCTGCTGCAACAGTATCACCAACAATCGTGTTAGATGAGTCATTACTTGATTTACTAGTTTGATTTGGGACATTATCATCATCATAAGGGAGATCTGAAGCTGGCAAAAGACATCATTAATGTTAGTGATACAGGAGAGGTGGGGGAATTGCATGAGAGGAGTATTATTGATGGAATGATAAGTTGAAATAAGAAGGTTTATGTGCAGTAAACCACAAGAAAACATATGCTTTCCTAAAAATTATAGACTTACAGTTTTGATTGAAAAAATTCTACAAACCTAAATATTCTCATATATTAATGTATGTTGCCATAATACAAAACTATCTTCAGAAATCAGGATTCAAGCTAACTTAGATAATCAGCTTATGACCAAAGAAGCTATTAAGAAAATCATCATGAAAAAAAGTAGAATATCAATGTAGAATCAAAGAAGACCAACTCTCATTGATTCAGTTTCATTTCGTTCAAGGATATATCATAGTTCAACTAACCGCCAAGAATTTTCTTAAGCAGCACCCACGAATTAATTTCTTACTAAGTAGAAGTAGGATTTTTTAAATCTTCTTTTATCTCAGTCATAGTATTCATTTCTTGAAAAGAAAATCGTTGTTTCTTCTACCCTCTGAATCTTAACAATTATGATGCAAATAGAGCCTAATATATTCTGAATGACAGCTCTGATAGGAAATACTTGAGTTCGCAAGTAACCCTAAGGGTAATAGTTGAGTTTACAAGCAAACCTATCACCAATTGGTGGAAAACAGCGGGAATAATGCAAAATATGGGTGAAATCAGCCCCAAAAAGATAGATTGCAGTAAGAAAATCAAAGTCAAACAATCACGAAAACAAGATACAAGAGATCCTCAATTCGAGAGGAGGATCGTCTCTCCCAAATCTCTAGACAAGATAATCTAGAGCCCAAGTCGCCAAAGAACCCTAATATAACACAAATCAAGCATACCTAACCCTAAACATCTCATGCTACTTATTACATAAATTTTCCTAATCAAATTCCCCCCCCAAGCTCTAGCCGTCCCCTCTTCAAATTTGAACTTAATTGAAGTAATGGGACAAGTGGGCGGCATCATTAGGGGAGGCGGGACTAGCCTGCCTCCTGTATACTTGAACCGGTTCCTCCGGTGCCGGCCTATCAAGCTCTTCATCTAAATAAGTATAAGTTAATACGTTAATGTCATTGCTAATATATTAAGAGCTTAATTTTTATTTTATTTTTTATGTAAGATTATTTTGCACTATTATATACATCTAATTTTTTTTTTTTATAATTGCAAAAGAGCCTCTTGTTTAATGTACTGTCAAGTTAGTTGTTCTGGTTGGCAAGATACAAATGCTACAGAGAATAAAACTTTCAATTTCATTGACAGCATATTCTTCTTTCCGGTATAAGCAGATATGATTTGTGTTCTATTTTTTTCTGCTTAATTTTCTGGAAACTTATACTTAGATCCTGTAAGGAGCTTATGGCAATAAGTGTTTGGCATCATGTTAGCGACCACAATTATTTTGCTTCAAATCAAACATTTACGTCCACTCGTTGGTCGAGTTAGAAGTGATTTTCATCTCCCTAAGATTGGATAGAATTTTTTAAACTGTATATAATATGAAAGTTTGGACCATAATGTATCTTATAATTATGTAAAATATTAAGACTTCACTAACCATATACTTGCTTCCATCCTTCACGGCAGCTGTACACCATTGCAGGACCTGATTCCTCTGAAGAGATTTCTGATGCAGCAAAAACAACAGATTGGCTAATCAATGGCCTGGTTCACATCCTCCCTAATCAAGTTCAGCCAAATCTCAACAAACTAGCCATTGCCGGTCACAGTCGTGGCGGAAAAGTTGCATTTGCTCTAGCTCTAGGCTATGCCAAGACCTCACTCACCTTTTCGGCTCTAATGGCATTCGACCCGGTCGACGGGATGGACAAAGGAAAGCAGACCAATCCACCCATCCTCACCTACATTCCTCACTCATTTGAGCTAAAAATGGCTGCTTTGGTGATCGGTTCGGGCCTCGGCGGGCTTAAGAAGAATCTTTTCTTTCCTCCTTGTTCTCCCCAGGGAGTGAGCCACCAGGATTTCTTTGATGAATGCAAATCTCCTGCTTGCCACCTTGTGGCCAAGGATTATGGACACTTGGACATATTGGATGATGAGACCAAGGGGATTAGAGGAAAAGCTACTTATTGCTTGTGTGCGCATGGCAAGGCAAGGGAGCCTATGAGGAGTTTTGTGGGTGGAGCCTTGGTGGCATTTATGAGAGCTTATTTGGAGGGTGATATGGATGATTTGTGGAGCCTATGGGACAATCCAGAGCTGGCAATACCTGTTGCGGTATCAATAGCTTGTTTTCAGGACTGAAGATTTGTGAGAGCTGCATGTATATATATAAATAAAAATATGTTGGATGATTTGATGCTTGTTATAAATATTTGAGGTTTAGGGTTCTAAGTTCCACTTGTAGTTCTTAATTATATAAATAAACATATAAGGATGCATGGCTTTGATTATTATGAAATTAATAGGATATTACAAGTTCACAGATTTGTCACTGCTGCTGCATTTGATCTTATGCTGTAGCTTTTGGTATTTTTTTTTCATGCGTTAGACTTGAAGTTGCTATACCTTAACTGAGTTGTTATACATGATATATATACATATAGAGCTGTCAAAATTGGGTCACGGGTCAGGTTCGAGTCCAACCCGAAAATGACCCGGCAATATTCGACCTGACCTGTTTTTGCAAACGGGTCGGTTTTTTGGACTCGAACCTGACCCGTTTTTGCAAACATATCAGTTTTAAACTAGAACCCGACTTGCTTCAGGTCCGGCTCAACCTGAACCCAACCCGCTTCGGGTATAGTTTACTATTTTTTTATTTAATTCAATTTATTTAAATCTAAGTTGAATTAAGGTAAGATTTACTTCAATCAATTTAAAATAAACCAAGCTTTATTCATGTTGGGCAATATGGTCTATTATTTTTTGGAAATCACATTTGCTTATTTCGTAACAATCTTTTAAAATCCTCTTAAATCAATTAAAAATAGGTCAAATCAGATTGATTTTGGATTTTTGGGTGAACACGAACCCGATCCAGTTTTACAAACAAGTCGAAATCTCTAACCCGAACCCGACCCGACATTTTTTGGTCGGGTTTTCAGGTCGCGTCAAATATTGATGTATTTCAAAGCCTTTGAATTTTTGTTGAGATTAATGATATATATAATATTTTGAATTTTACTAATCTCTATGCAAATGCAAGATTTTTTAAATCTATTCTAATACAAAAAGCATTAGAATATCCTGATATAATTATTTTCTTCTCGCTACTCTAATCGATATTTTCTCTTTCAAAGTGCATATATAGAAGAAGATAATTTTGGGGAAGAATAGTTTAGCTTGGTTAGTCATTTTGTGTAATATTTATAGACATTGAATAATGTAAGAAATGAAGGTGTATTAACACCAATAATAATAAATAAATTAATATGGAGACTAAAATTAAGAAAATACAAAAGATAAATTGTTTATGTATTCCTCAAGTATGCTCCTTCAAGTTGGAGTCCCTTCACAGGACACTAATCTTGACATGAAGTCAATCAAGGAGCCAGTGAGAGATAGGCTTGGTGATTGTGTCAATAAGTTAGTCATTAGAGGAAAGATGAGAGACATGAATATAAATTTTGAACCTTTTCTTATACAAAATGAAAGTCAATAACAATTTGCTTCATTCATGAGAGAAATATCGGATCGACATAAAAGTAGGTAGCCCTATCATATCACAGTAAACTTTGGTTGCTAGTGACAAAGGAATTTTGAGCTCATGAAGTAGAGATTATAACCAAGTAAGTTTAGCTGTGATAGAGGCAATGTCACGGTATTCAACTTCTGTGGACGAACAAGCAATAATGTATTTTTTCGTAGAGATCTAAGAGATATGATTTTGAAAAAAAAAAAAACTAGTGAAGGTTCGATCATCAACATTGTATGCCTAGCCAGCATTAGAGAGGCTATCTAATGACAATTGGGAAAGTTTGTTGACAGAAAATGCAATATATTGATTTGTTAGAGAAAGGTACTAGAGGCTACCAACTATGGAGCGATATTCAATGGAGTCAGTGATGGTGATTCCATCAAGAGTAGTGGGTACATGATTTGGAGATATACAGGTGGTGACCATATTAGTTTATTCTAAGGTACCATCTATGTATTATTGTTAAGGTAGAAAGAGGTATTGAGTGGAGTTGATAACCTTAACACCAACAAAATATGAGAAGTCTCTAGTATCTTATAAAGAATTTTGTAGTGCCTAATTGATGACTTAATTTGAAGCACTCATTTGTAGACAATAAGATTCAAAACATGCTAAGAAGGACAAGGGTAAAGGTTTTGTTTCAGATGAGTGCATTGTATTTTTTGGACATAACAAAACTCTGTTCATGATTCTTGATAACGAGGAGATAGTGGTTGGTTTAGTGACAGGAGATGATGGGAAACAAACAATGAGGATAAGCTTATTGAGAGGTTTGTGTTTGCTATTTCTTTTGGTCTAATTTGCATTTGGTGGTTATTCCTTAAGAGAGAATGATGCTGTTGAGAAGATGGAGTGTTATTCATGGATATAATCTCTTGAAGGTGACTAGAGATGGTAGAGGCATGAATACCGTCATGACTAGCAGTATGAGGTATATTGGTTATAGGTGATATATGAGATTAAAGAGGGATATTTTTATTCAAACTTGAAAGGAGTGAAATATCATAAATAGTGGGATCCGCATTTAGCATAACTAGATGAGGACAAAATTTAATTATTCGGACGAATTATTGGTATGACAACTAGCAGTATTTGAGGAGGTGGCATTATTGTGAGGAGTATTTGGTGGTGAAGACCAATTCCTTAAAGAAGAGGGAGACGTTTTATTGACCAAATGGGTTGGGTTGGTTATGTGAAGTAGGTCTCACCCACTTAAAGTAGGAGATTGAGTGTGAGTGAGGGTAGCTAGATATGGAGAGGATTAAAGTTGGCATTTATAGTGTGGTCCACAACTAGCTAAAAAATGGTAGGCAAGATTTAGGGTTTATAAATGATAGAAATTGATTTTTTTTCATTTAGTGGAGAAGTTAATGAGTAGGGCTTGACTATTTGAATTAGAGAAGGATAAATTATCAACTTTTTATGGCATGCCAAATTTGGAGAGTGGAGAAAGTAGCAATTTAGCTTTTATCTTATGGAGGAGATAATCCACATGTGGCCATACTAAAGATATATATTAATTTTTTTAAACAAAATAAACTTTTAATACTTATGTATACCATTTAAGCTCAATATATACACGATTGTCATATAAAGTAGATCTAGGAGACGTCCTTACTTTATCATTTAATTTGTGGTTTATATCTAAGTGCTACATAGTGTCTACATTCATATTCATCCATATCATCTTCGTAATAAAACATATAATCATTATTTTAATAATTTATTTTTTATGCATTTAATTCTAATTTGGATGCCATTTTTTTTCTTGTAAAAATCAATATGCACTAAACTATCCATTAAATTAGTCTCTTTTAGTTATCTAATAAATTGATTGAAATTTAATTTTGATACTCAGCATCCTCATTGCAACTAATAATTCAGAATGATTAATGTGATTATACTATATTGGTTACTAAGACAAATTTAGCTAAAATAATCATGCATTGCAATTATTAAACAACCATGGTAATCTTCATTTGTGCATCAATAATCATTGATTATTTTTTATATGAGCATATATATACATTCACATCAATAACTAAAATAAATGCATACTTTCATCTGCACATACATTCATTAAAATGCACACACACATACATACATAAATTTAAAAGCTCACTTATATACAAACATACAGACATAATAACAAATTTAATCATTTGGGTATTATTATATAAACTATTTTAATTTGAAATATTTATTTGGTTTACGTGCATGTATATGATAAATTAATGTGTTTTATTCTTTATAATTGATTATAATAAGTCACAAAAAATCAATTTCATTGGACATGAATCTCGATACAATTTGAAATATGAAGCTTTTAAAATTCAACTCCAAACTATCCGAACTCCGATATCAGCAAGCCTATATCCAGACTAATTGGCATGAGATGAACCTAACAACATTCAAAGTGATATGATTTGAGTTCAAGCACATAAAGGCTAAAGCATAGTTGAAATCTTTGTGATATTAATTGAAGAATAAAATGATATCTAAAATTTTCATGTTTATAGTTGAATTGAGCACCTTGATGAGACAAATCCAATAAGCTTAAGATTGCTTAATTTTGATATTATTAAGGCATGTAAATGCTAAAAGAAATATCTATAATTAAGTCAATCAATATGAGTCATCAAATAGGGTGTTTCGAATTTTGGCAATATTTATAGGACATGACTCTCTCAAAATCTACAAATAGCCCCTCTCACTCTACATAAAATGGATCATTGGCTTTGGATTTAAGAGATCTTAGAAATTTAAAGAATCTCAGAGCTCCATCGTCATATCACTGCCATCAAACCATCACTTGATAGTTGTAGTTAGACTATTATCATTGGATCACTACCACTAGACTACCACCTTACAGTTGTCGCTAAACTAGGGGGCCGAAAAATGGCTCAACTAGAAAAATTCTGGTTCGGGTTCCCGTTTAATAAACAGTTTAGGTTTAGGTTGCGCATTTGACCCATTTATTAAATATGTCGAGTTCGGGTTGACCTGCCAACCCGAGTTCGACATGAAATTAACTTATTTAATTTTTTTATTATTTCTTTTATCTTTTAATTTACATAACCAGAATTATCTAATTTCTTTTATCAATCTAAATAACATCATAAATAAAACTATCGATCAAAACATCAATATATACACATGTAATCATTTCTCAAAAGTTATATATAATATTTAGAATCTATACAATCATACCATAAATACTTTGTCCTGATTTTAAAAAATAGATAAAAAAAAAAACTGAGGAATCCTTATCACACACATAATCATTTGTCCTATCCTAAAAATATTTAATAACATATTATGAGCTAAAAAGCCCAGTAGGTCACTAAAATTCTACAACTGAATTCAAAGCATGGTAAATGAGTAATATGCTTGTAAGGGATCAAATCATAACAATAGTATTCATATGATTATTGAATCAATACAAAAATAGTAAAACTCACATGTAGTAGCATTAAAATTTATAAATAGTAAAATAGTATAATACTATAAAATAATCGTCATATCAATATTATTAATCAGTAGAAAAATCGTATACAAAGATAAAATCAAATCATTGATAAAGACCAAAAAATTAAATCCATATAATAAAATTATATAGGAGTGTACACATGCTATCAAATTATTTTATATCAATATTAAATCAGTTTCTTAATTGCATGATCAATATATTAAGTATATCACATGCTCAATATATATATATATATATA
>NW_021318723.1:1364750-1390949 GCF_001605985.2 Dendrobium catenatum
GACTATCAAGTGTCCATTTCACAAACCAACTTAATGTAAATTTTTTAAATAATATAAGTTATTTTATGAATATTTTTCTATAATTTTTGAAATACCTAAAGAATTTCTATGAATTTTATACTGAAAAATTTATTAAAATATTATTATTATATTTTATTCTATAAATATCTAAAAGCACTTAGTTATATTTTCTTAAACCATTTTATTAAATTTCTTCTCGGCTTAACAGAGAAGAAATTTGGGAGATTTGAGAAGAAATAGTAGAGAGAGAAAAAAGAATTTGGATTTTGACTGTGGTAGAGCAATTTTTGTCCATTATCCCAGTTGGGAAATTTGCTCTTCTCGAGGTAGGTTACGTTTTGCTTATTTCAGATTTCAATAATTTTATATTTTTAGTATTTTTTCATTTAAATTTGTATTTTCGTTACTGAAAAATAATTATAACTTTGTTTTGGTAAAACTTCAACTACGTAACTTTTTATATGTTCTACACAATTTGTGGTAATTTAGTTATGTTTAGAAATTGTGAATTTTTACTCAGTGGTATTCTTGTTGTCTAACGTTGAGACAAATTGGCAATTTTTGAATTCAATCCAATTATGTTTTAATTAATGAACTACATTGAAAAATATATTGTAAAGTATTATGATGTGATGCCGGCGCGCGCCAATGGGTAGCTGAGGTGAGATTCTGTTACGCCGACGCCAGTCGATGGTCGAGGTTGGATTCTGTTACGCCGGCGCCAGTGGGCGGCCGAGCTAGGTGAGATTATGTTACGCCAGCGCCAATTGGCGACCGAGGTGTGATTCTGTTATGCCAGCGCCAATGGGCGACCGAGGTGTGATTCTGTTATGCCAGCGCCAATGGGCGACCGAGGTGGGATTTTATTATGCTGGTGAGATTATGTTATCTAAGTGTTATTATGTCTAAGCCAATAGGCTACCGAGGTGGGGTTTTGTTATGGAGTATTTTCTTATAATGTAGTTCATTTTAGTATTTATTATTTAATTATATTTAATTTTAGTATATGATTCAGCACAATATTCTCAGTTCTTTTGATTTTGATTATTGATTTCTATTTTAGACTACGATAGTCTACTAAGTCGTGTTAGCTCATTCATATTTTTGCTTTTATTTTCAGGCCTGAGGAAGGGTATGGAGCAAGTTGAGTAGCTGGGTTAGCAGACTCTGATCTGTGTTGTAGGTATATTTTGTTAGTTTTGATTTTTGCTGGCTTGACTTTTATTTTTTATAGTGTTATATGTTGCCAAGCACTCTTGTAAATAGATTTTAGATTATAAATGTTTTGGATTATATATGGAAACATCATGTTTAATTAGATTCAGTAGTCTTCTGTCTTATATTATATTCAATAGTGGCTCTGTATAGTATATAAATTATATTTTTGTTTTAGTACTATTCCAACCATATCTTAGGATCAGTCTTGTCACAATCGGATATGGTGTGACCTGTGTGATATCGGGTCATATCAGGTCGGGTTGTGACATTACCTTCATTGGATCTCCATCACCAGAGTATTGCTCGACCGTCATCATTTTACAACTGCTTCACCATCATCATCAGACCACCACCCGATTGGCTACTATCGTCAGAGCACATCCATTGAACCACCGGTAATCAACTGTCAGACCACCATTGCCAAACCATTTCTGCCCAACCTTGATTATCAAACCACCACTTTCGAGTTAGACTACTGCCGCCCGACCTCCATCATTAGATTGCCCTCGCTTGACCTACGTCGCTGCTTGACCTTCATTCTTATCCACAACCGTCCCAGTAGCCATAAATTTTCTACCACGCAGCAGTAATCATTATTTCTATTCAATGCATGCATGCAGCCTGCAGACACGATCGATATAAAGGTATTTAAAATAAATCTCACCTAACTCTACCCCTTCATTCATCATTATATTGCTTCTTCGTTCAAAATAATACTATATATTTCTACAGAAAAAGCTCTCCAATCTTGAGGTATATTCGCTCATTACTGCATGCAGGCATGATTTACAGGTTTTTAAGACAGATCACGTCTGCATGCATAGATCGACGTCAGCGAGAAGTGATTATGGAGTCGTTCGATCAACTTCTCCAACCAAATTATTCATTACCAACATCTCCCAGCTTAAGCTAACTGTTCACACCGACAGCTTCAAATTATTTATTCTGCATTTTTAATATGCGCACTACCAAAAAAATGAATGTTTTCGCAGCATTTTATACTAGCAGTTTTATAACCGCTGCTGTAGATAGACATAAACTGCGATTTTAACCGCAGTTAAATTCACCTTCAAAAAAGTTAAATTTTTATAGTATTTTGTACCAGCGGTCCTCCGACTCTTCCCCTCTTTTCCGCTCGACCCCTCTCCATTCGCCTTCGTGTGATAGACGGAGTTTTGAACGAGTAGCCAAAAAGCTTCTTCACCTCCTTCGAAGACGTCCTTCCTGTCAGATACGAAAATCACCCTCCTCAAGCCCTAGCCGAACTCCTTCCTCGCCATTTTCTGTTCGAGCGGCAACAGCGACCACAACAAGAGCTAAGTCGCCGCGAAGGTAGCCATTCTTCCTTATAGTCGAACTGAGAGTCTCAAGAATATGAACCCAACGACACCAAATCCAACCTAATCCGAACCCAAACGGGTCCAAATCAAGGGTGAGAAGCACTGTTGGATGGTTCGAACCACAATTTGGATTACCAAACAGTTTCCAAATATAACGTGCTCATAGTCGAATCGAGCAGCTCGATGAGATGAATCCAACGAGGCCAAGATCACCGAATTCCGACATCACTAAAACATCCAAATATCCATCAAACGGTCCATGATCAAGGGATTCAACATCGGCCGTCGGATATTCAACCACTCCCCCTTTACCCTTGATCTCTCACCTATTTACAGACCATGACACTCCAAAAATTTATAAATAGACCTCTCATTTCCCTTGAAAGAGGATCCAAGCAAGAAGTAAGAAGAGAAGAAGGAATAAGAGAAGGAAGAAGCTCCTCCTCGACCACCGCTAGAGTTCACCGGACTGCCTTCACCGGACCACCTCCTGAGGCCCTCATCTTCACCAGACCACCATCTGAGGCCCTCGCCTTCACCGGACCACCACCTGAGGCCCTCGCCTTCACCGGACCACCACCTGAGGCCCTCGCCTTCACCGGACCACCACCTGAGGCCCTCGCCTTCGCCGGACCACCACCTGAGGCCCTCGCCTTCGTCGGACCACCACCTGAGGCCCTTGCCTTCGCCCGACCACCACCTGAGGCCTTGAACTCTGCCATACCAACACTTGAGGCCCTAAACTCTGCCAGACCATCAACTGACGTCAAAATTCTGTCAAGTTACTATCGGACTACTAACTGACACCCCAACGTCGCTGCTTGACCTTCATTCTTATCCACAACCGTCCCAGTAGCCATAAATTTTCTACCACGCAGCAGTAATCATTATTTCTATTCAATGCATGCATGCAGCCTGCAGACACGATCGATATAAAGGTTTTTAAAATAAATCTCACCTAACTCTACCCCTTCATTCATCATTATATTGCTTCTTCGTTCAAAATAATACTATATATTTCTACAGAAAAAGCTCTCCAATCTTGAGGTATATTCGCTCATTACTGCATGCAGGCATGATTTACAGGTTTTTAAGACAGATCACGTCTGCATGCATAGATCGATGTCAGCGAGAAGTGATTATGGAGTCGTTCAATCAACTTCTCCAACCAAATTATTCATTACCAACATCTCCCAGCTTAAGCTAACTGTTCACACCGACAGCTTCAAATTATTTATTCTGCATTTTTAATATGCGATTAGAGAAGGACAAAAGAGTTATAAATTATAGTGGCAATTAATGAAGGATCAATAATAATGCAACATAACATATATCTTAAGCTAAACCTAATACCTCCAAATCTCTTCCTTAAATAAAAAAAAAAAAAAAAGACATGCAGATTCAGAGCATTTAACGTATATAAATGTGAGAAAAAGTAGCACAAATGAAAAGTATTAGATTAAGATATTAGTTAGGTCAGCGTCATTTGAGATGACTTTTTTACTATTTAAAATAGCTTTTTATTATTTTTTTATTAAAAAACTGCTTTAAGAAGCAGTAAAAAAGTCATCCTAAATGAAGCCTTAAAACTCTTTAGTAATGGTAGAACTCGAATAAGTTATATGTTAAAAAATTTGCATTGATAAAGAAAAAATTTTATGTCAAAGCTTTTGCATAAATATCTTGTAAATATTTAGATAAAAGAATACATGAGAGATTAGAGTTTGTATGTAATGAACGCAAAGAATAAAGACATGACGTTGGCCAGGCTGGTCTTAGATCTATTATGTAATTAGTAAAATTATAGAGGTTTATTCTTGCTCTCAATTGGAGAATATAATATTACAAAGTAATGAACTTAAGTTTATTCTCTTTTTAATTGTAAATTAGCTTCTTGGAGAATTAATGGTGGGATGTTGATGGCAGTAGGAAGATATTAATTGGGTAACGACAGTCGGATGATGATAGTGGACAAAATTGATCAAATAATAACATTCAAGCAATGATAATTGATATGTTATTAAAAAATTATCTTGATCAGCCACGCATGTCAATGCAAAATCAAATTGGAAACTTTCAAAATTAAAATTGGGACCATATGAACTCGGATTTCAGAAAACTTAAAGTTGAACTGAGCATCTCGAGAATACGAATCCAACGACACCAAATCCAACCTAATCCGAACCTAAACGGGTCCAAATCAAGGGTGAGAAGCGCTGTTGGAAGGTTCGGACCACAATTTGGATTACCAAACAGTTTCCAAATATAACCAACTTATAGTCGTATCGAGCGGCTCGACGAGACAAATCCAACGAGGCCAAGATCACCGAATTCCGACATCAATAAAACATCCAAATGTCCATCAAACAGTCCATGATCAAGGGATTCAACATCGGCCGTCCATCCGACCACTCCCCCTTTACCCATGATCTCTCACCTATTACGGGCCAAGCCACTCCATAAATCTATAAATAGACCCCTCATTTTCCTTGAAAGGGGATCCAAGCAGAAGTAAGAAGAGAAGAAGGAATAAGAGAAGGAAGAGAAGGAAGAAGTTCCTCCTCAACCATCGCCTGAGTTCGCCAGACCACATTTGCCGAACCACCACCTGAGGCCCCGTCTTCGCCAGACCGCCACCTGAGGCCCTCGCCTTCGCCGGACCACCACGTGAAGCCCTCGCCTTCGCCGGACCACCACATGAGGCCCTCACCTTCGCCAGACCACTACCTGAGGCCCTGAACTCCGCCATACCAACACTTGAGGCCCTAAACTCCATCAAACGATCAACTGAAGCCAGAATTCTTCCAAGTCACTATCGGACTACGTACTAACTAACGCCTTAACTTTCAAGTGATGCCATATTTAACACTAGACTTCAACCATACGGTTGACATTTGTAATCTGATGGTCCTCAAGGATGAGTCAGCCCATTGTATTCAACTCAAATTCTAGTGAAATCTTTTCAACTAGGCTAGGCACCGTGGTTTTTCCCCGGCCCTTTGCAAGGTTTTCCATGTAAAAAATCATATGTTCTCTGTATGTGAGCTGGATATCCATGCAATGCTAAGACGTAAAATTACAACTCTATCACCGCGTATATTGTAGCCCGCAACAACAATAAAATGATAATAGATGGGAGGTTTAGGCTGAGCGAAGAAAATGAAACGTTGATTGATAGAAGTGAAGGTCAAACGATGATAGTTTGATGACCTTAGTTTTGGTGGCAATCATTGGCGTCGAATGTTTGATAAAGTTATGTAGTTCTTCAAATCTATATGATCTCTCCAAATTGAAGTCAAGACCCCCTTCATGTATCTACTTATTATTTTCTTATAGTGAAAGTTTGATAAATTTAACTAAAATTCTACAACACTCTATTGGATGGTTCATACTAAATTCTTTAATCAAAGATCATTTATTCAATATTTGAGTACTTTCAGTACTATTAAATTCGATATTTGGAGTAGTTTAATTTAACTACAAATGTTAGCAAAGTTATTTCAGTATTTTAGGCACCAATTAAGCTTCTAGAGATTATTTTTTAGCCATTTTGGCGAGTTTCAAGCCTAAGTTTTCACTTTTCAGTTATTTTGAGAGAGAGAGAGAGAGAGAGAGAGAGAGAGAGATAATGAGTTTTATTCTTCATAGTCTTTATTTTTCTATTCAAACTAATAAAAAAATCTGGAGGAAAATTTCATTTTTTGCTCTTCCTCAATGCATGCATATAGTCTATCCCTTCATTCATGATTGTTTCTAATCTTTCTTCTCCATTCAAAATAGTACTAATAAATAATAATCATGTGATATATTCCCTCAATGCATGTAAGCACGATTTACAGCCTTTTAACTCAAAGCGTCGACGTCAGTGACCAGTGGTCATGGAGTTTAATAAACTTCTCCAACCAGATTACTTATGACCATCTTCTTCAAAGTATTTATTTTGCAATCTTATTAGGAGATCGATCAACTATAAAAGGATCAATGGAGATTTGAAAGAAATCCATCAGCGAGGAGGAGAAAAGGAGAAAGAAATATTTGGAAGAAAGAGCTGCCTGAGCAGTTCAAAATATATATGAACATGTCGACTACTGTAAGTTCTGTGTTCAAGCTTGGGAAGTACACAGTGAATCTCCTCAGCGTCAGCAATAAGAACTCTGCATCTGTGTCTCCTCCTCCACCGAAGCCTCTTCTTGTCTCAACACCTAGCGATGAAGGAGAGTTTCCTGTTCTCATCTTCCTCCATGGAACCTTTCTCTGCAATTCCTTCTACTCTCAGCTCCTCCAACACATCTCATCTCATGGCTATATTGTGGTCGCCCCTCAGGTTAAGTATTACTAACTCTTTCATTAAGTTAGTTATTCCTTAGGGGGTGTTTGGTATCGGATTGGATTCAACTTTAGTAGGATTTAGTAAATCTTAGACTGATGAAGCTTGAAAATTGTTTGGCATGATAAATATTAAATCCTGTTAAATTTAGAGAAGTAGTTTGACAACATATTACAGGATTTAAAATAGTTAGAGATTTAAAATTGAAGGAGTAATATTAAGTAACATCAATACACCTGTTATAAATTTGTGAAGGTAACTTTCTTCCTTCGGCGCGCTTCTTCGGCCGAATCTCCGCCGAAGAATGGGATTATGATTTACCTGGATTTATGACGTCCCGGATTTACAGACGCGCGGAATACGTTTGGCTGGATTTAAGTTAAATCCTACTTAAAACTACAGCCAAATCCGATACCAAACACCCCCTTAGAAAATCATTTAGTGAATAAGCTTTAATTTTCCTGATAAAATCCTGCTGGTTTCTTCAACATATACTACTTTCTGCAGCTCTACATCGTTACAGGGTCTGATGCAACTAAAGATATTTCTGATGCCGCAGAAGTAACGGATTGGCTAGTAAAAGGTCTGGTTAAAATCCTTCCCAATAATGTTCAACCCAATCTCTGCAAACTAGGCATCGCCGGCCACAGCCGCGGCGGCAAGGTTGCATTTGCTCTTGCTCTGGGCTATGCGAAGACCTCGCTCACCTTTTCAGCTCTACTGGCAGTCGATCCAGTCGACGGAACAAGCAAAGGAAATCAGACCAATCCACCCATCCTCACCTACATTCCGAGCTCTTTCGAGCTAAAAATGGCGGCTTTGGTGATCGGCTCCGGCCTCGGCGAGTTTAAGAGGAATTGCTTGCTCCCTCCCTGTGCTCCAGAGGGAGTGAGCCACCAGGAGTTCTACGATGAATGCAGAGCTCCTGCTTGCCATCTTGTGGCTAAGGAGTATGGTCACATGGACACATTGGATGATGACACCAAAGGAATTGTAGGGAAAGCTAGTTATTGCTTGTGTGCCAAGGGGAAGACGAGGGAGCCTATGAGGAACTTTGTCGGTGGAGTCATGGTGGCTTTTATGAGAGCTTATTTGAATGGTGATATGGAGGATTTGTTAACTCTGAAGGGTGATCCTGACCTTGCAATACCTATTGGTGTATCAATAGCATCCTTTCAGCTCGAATGAAAGGGCAAATTATTACGTCTGGTGTCTGGATTCGTCCGGACATCAATTCAGACTCGCCACGTCACTAAAATACATCGGATTCTAGTGTATTTGAGTGTGTAGTGCGTCTGAATTGAATTTTCGGACGTCTGGTGACCGGACGTAATAATTCGCCCGAATGAAAGACCATCTTTCCATGGTGAAATTATTTTGTGCGGATATGTGTACACCATTCGGAGATGAATCAGAATACGTCACGTCACCCGTTTGATGTGTAACGGATGACTTGGCACATTCTGATTCGCATCTGAATGATTCGGTGCCCGCACACAATAATTTCTATTTTCCATGTGTGTTGTAGATAGCTCGACTCGACCGGCATTACCACAATAGGAATAAATACTTTGAGACTATCTTTGTGAGAGTTAGTAATATTAGAGCTAATATGATCCTTTGCTCTAAATATTTGTTCTTGGGTTTTAATTCGTTTTCTATCATAAATGGTTGATGCGAATAATATTTCATTTGGGATAGCTTTTCTTCCTATTTTATTTGTCAAATCTCAGCCACAATTTTATTTGATCAATATTTTTTCACTGCTTTTAATAAATTTTTGTGATAGAAATTTATTTTCTATAGCAGCTTTAAAAAAACTTTTTTTTTTATTAATTTTTTTTATTATTTTTTTGCAGCTTTAAAAAAAACTACTTTATCCATAACAATTTTATAACAACCTTTTATAAAAAGGTGCAATTGTTCCAAATGGATCATAAGACTTTTTTTTTTATATAGCTTTCTTAATGTTTAGTAAAGCTGTTATGGAAAAAATAATTTTTTTAAAGCTTTCTAGCAAAAAAATGATTTGAAAATAATAAAAAAATAGTGGCTAAATAAAAATTATGATTGTGATATGAAAAATAAAGTGTAATAAAATTATCCCAAACAAAATCTAAAAATTATTCGCAATTATGTGAAATGAAAAAGTCCTAAGATTACAAATTTGTACAAATGTTTATGAACCATTTATTAATGCCAATCAACTCTTATGAACGATTTATTAATGACAAACAAATCCTAAGAAAGAAGACCAATAATTTAATATGATCCTATTCAAAAAAATAATTGTGGCAATTGAGAGTGTACGCTAGAAAATAATTGTTATAATATTGAATCATATATAATTAGAAATATATATTTATTAGAATTAATTTGATTTACTTTAGGGAAAAAATTATTTAAATTAATTACGGTCTTTTTTAACTTAAGTCATCAAATTTAGAATTATTTTAAGATAAAAAAAGTATATTAACAGCTAATTTGACTTGTATTATATATATGATGACAAATTAATATGGTTCTATCCAAAAGAATTATATATATATATAATGTGATTTGATTTAATTTTAAATAAATATTTTAAAAAATAAAATTAATTAGATTTTATTTATTTTTTTTCAAAATTAATTATCAACCTATCTAGAAAAATTATTATTCATTGAGATGCTGCTTCAAAAAAAAAATCATCATTTCATGATTAAGAAAAAACTCTTATGAAAATCTAATTTATGATCTTACAATAGGGGTGTCAAAATAGGGTGATGGGTCTAGTTTAGATCAGACTTGAATCCAATTAACTCGTATATGACCCATTTAATAAATAGGTTAAAAGACAAATCCCAACTTGACCCGATAACAACCCAAATGACCCAAACCTGACACATCAACCCATTTTGGTTAAGAAAAAAATTATAACTTATTAACTATAAAACTTAGGATATTTGATAAGAAAATAAAAATAACAGGATAATAAATGAGTCCTTTTTTGGTCAAAAGCGAGTTCGTGAATCAACCCGAATCTGACTTATTTAATAAATGGGTCTGAATATGAATTATTCGGGTTGAGTTGACGGGTGGGATCATTTACTATTGACTCTTTAAATGATCTTGATTTATGAATGAAAAATGGTTACGAATGCCATCAACAAATTTGCCTTTGCACACTAAAATCCTCTTGACCTTCTTTCCTCCCCATACTACTGTTGCTCCTGTCGCCCTCTTCAATCCCTTGCACGAAAACCCAAAGCCTAGCTTCAGTCGCACAATATAAGAGGCAAGAGAGGAAAGAAAAGCTGATTTAAGCAAAGTAATTAACTAATTAATAAATCTAAGATCTAATTCAATATATTAATAAAGATCAATATTTCAACGACAATAACAACAACATCAAACATTTATCATAATATGTGAGATCGGCTAGGTGAATCCTTTTTTCTCTATTGTGTCAAATTCTCATTTAAATCTAATATAAAAATTTTATTTTTAAAATTTTCTATAGAGACTTTTAGATTTACTTCTATCTTTTTTAACTTACGTCAAATATAATGCATCTATTCTCCTAACCAGGTCATTGAAAGGCCAGCATTTTATGTGCTCAAACCATGTAAGGCGACTCTCTCAAATCTTATTTGCCATTGGAGCTACCCGGCCAAACTTTTCATATATGTACTTGTTTCACATTCTGTCTCTAAGAGTGAAGTCACTCATTAGGGCTGCTAACGAACCAGACGTTCGACTAGCTACTCGTTGTTTGATTCGATTAAAGTTTGTTTGTGTCGTTTAGTTAGCTAAACAAATAAATTTGAACAATATTTTAATTATTTGATTTTTAAATAAACAAGCTTGAACACTAATTTGTTCAACTCATTAATTTATGTTCGTGAACAACATCATTTAAAGCTCGTGAACAAGCTTGAAATTAGGCTCGATTCGTGTTCGATTAATGTAAAAGAGACATTTCACATTTGTTCATGTTTGCTCGATTCTCGTTTAAATGATATATTTGGTATTTAAAAAAAAATCACTAAATATGTTTACGAACATGCTCAATGTAATTATTTGTTAGGAGGTTCGATAAAGCTCATTTGTTAAGTTAATAAACATCTATAAGTAGAGCTCGTTCATAGTTCATTAAGGCTTGTTTGTTTAAAGCTCGATAAGCACTAAACGAACTGAACATGAACCAAACATAAACATTCATTAATTTAAACGAACACAAACAATAAAGCTCGAATCAAACACAAACGAAACTTGAACAAGCTGATAATAATGAACACAAACATAAACACTCACACATATACTCGACTCGGTTCTTTTGCAGCTCTATCACCCATCCACTTGAGCATGCTCATATCAGCAACACTTAACTTTAATTTTATATTTATTTTTTAATGGAAAACCATTTGCAAAAATTAAGATCAAAATTTCATTCCACTTATATAGATCATCATTGATATATCATCAAAAATTATCTTGATCGGGCACGAATCTCGATGCAAAATCATGTTGAAAACTTCAAAAATTAAATTCTAGATCATATGAACTCTGATTTCAGTAAACTTAAGGTCAAACTGAACGTCTCAAAAATATGAACCCAATGGCACCAAATTCGACTCAATCCAAGCTTAGATAGGTCCAAATCAATGACCCAAAGCAGATTTAGAAGGTTAACACCATAATTTGGATTAACAAACAGTTTTCAAACATGACATGCTTATAGTCGAATCGATAGGATTGACGAGACAAATCCAATGAGCCCAATATCATCAAATTTTGATATTATTAAGATATTCAAATGCCTGATAAATGGTCCATAATCATGGGATTCAATATCGGCCGTCCATTCAAACCACTCCCAACTTGCCCTTGATCTCCCTTTTATCTACTGATCATGTCACTCTTAGAAAACTATAGGTAGATCCTTCATTCCTCATGGAAGGGGACAAGAAGGAAGGAGGGAAAGAAGGGAGGAGAGGAAGAAAAATCATGCCACAAGCTCCATCTCACCGCCTCATGGACTCCGACCGACGTGGGACTTCCACCGGTCACCGGATTTCTACCAGACTCTAGACTTCCTCCCGTCGTTGGATTTCTACTTGAGGCCGGTCTTCCACCCATTGCCAGACTTTGATCAGACATCCGAAGTCGAACTTCCGCCCGCCATCGGACATCTGTCCATCACTGGACTTCTACCCAAAGCCAGACTTTCGCCCATTGCCGGACTTTTGCGAGTCACCGAATTTTTGTCGGACTTCTGCTAGACATCGAAATTTTGCATAACGCTAGATTTCTACCTGATGTCAAACTTCTGCCTGTTGCCGGACTTCTGCCCGACGTTGGACTTGCGTCAGATTTTTACTCGACGCCAGATTTCCGCCCATTACCAGTCTTGTGCTTGACGCCGGACGTCTGCTCGTCCTCGGACTTATACCCAATGTCAAACTTTCGTGCGTTGCTCGATTTCTACTTGATGTTGGACTTCCGCACGTCAACGATCCTTCCAACCTTTATAGCTAGAAAACAATTTTTTTGACATTCGTCGCTCGCCGACTACGATCTTTCCGACCTCCGTCACCCGCTGACTACGACCCTTCTAACCTTTATCACAAGACAACAGTCCTTCTAACTTCCGTCGCCCGTCGAATACGGTCATTCCGACTTTCGTCACCAGATAACGGTCTTTCTGACCTCCATCGCCCAATGACTACCGTCCTTTTGACCTCAATCACCAGACAACTATCCTATTGACCTCTGTTGCCCGTCAACTACGATCCTTCTGACCTCCATCACCAGACAATAATCTTTCTAATGTCCGCCACCCGCCCACTACGGTCATTTTGACCTCCATTGCCTGCTGACTACGGTCCTTCCGACCTCCATCGCCTGCCGACTACAGTCCTTTCGACCTTTATGCCTGCATACTACGGTCCTTCTGATCTCTGTCGCCCGTCAACTACGGTTCTTCTAACCTTCGTCACTAGATAACGGTCGTTCCAACCTTCGTCGCCTGCCGACTACGATCTTTTCGACCTCCATCGCCTGACAATGGTATTTCCAACCTCCGTCACCCACTAATTATGCATGGTCCTTCCGACCAAACGAACATGTCAATAATGATTCTACATACTCCCACTATGTAATGCACTCTATATAATGTATATTTGTTACATCAAGACAAAGCCTTCCACCCAAGGAAGGGCCTCATTTGTAATCAACTATAAATACTAATGGATTCATTTAAATTGGGCCAGCCCCATAGTTTTTTCTCATATTCAGGATCTTCTACATAAAAATCTTGGTGTCTCTTATAAATGCTGCACCCTCTATTTTTATTTGATTGTGTGCTGGATATATATTCGTACAAAACTAATATGTTAAACTATATATTTCTCTACGCCATGGATATTCTAGTACGCAACATTCATAAATACGACATATGTGCTCGAAAGCCAAATGCAAAAATATGTGGTTGCTCATAGTTTTTGTTTGAAAATAATTTTTTATCGAATTAAATTATGAGAAATTGACAACTTTCACATAATTTAGTTTTTAAATAATAACGTCCTTAAAATTTAGGACGATCAGATTACAATCAATCTTTTCAGGATTGAAAATCAATTACAACGCCAGACAGAGTTCCGGCGTCGTTCTGAAGTTGAGCAGAATTTCAGTGTCGTTTGAAAGTCTGGTAGAATTCTGCGTCGGGCAGAATTCCGGCGTTATTTGGGAAAAATCCAGGCGTCACTCGGGCGTCCGGCCTAATTTCGGCATCACACTGGTGTCGGGCAGAACTCCGACGATTGTCGAAGAGGAGTTATTCCCTCCTATCCTTCCCTTCTCTTCTTCTCTTCTTCTCTTCTTCTTGCTTTTAGCTTCTAGCTTCTAGCTTCTTGCTTGGGTCCCCTCTCATGAGAAATGAGGGGTCTATTTATAGATTTCTTGGAGTGGCATAGCTTGTAAATAGATGTGAGATCATGGGCAAATAGGGAGTGGTCGAATGGACGGTTGATATTGAATCCTTTGATCGTGCATCGTTCATCAGACATTTGAAGGCCTTAATGATGTTGGAATTCGGAGATCTTGGGCTCGTTGGATTCGTCTCGTTGAGCCGCTCGATTGGACTATAAGCTCGTTAAGTTCGAAGACCGTTTGGCAACTCAAATTGTTGTACGAACATTCCAACACCACTTCGGGTCCTTGATTTGGACTCATTTGGGCTCGAATTGAGTTGAATTTGGTGTCGTTGGGTTCGTATTTCCGAGACGCTCAGTTTGACTATAAGTTTACTGAAATTGGAGTTCAGATGATCCCGGATTTAATTCTTGAAGTTTTTCGGCTCGATTTTGCCTCAAGATTCGTGCCCGATCAAGATAATTTTTTGAGAATATATCAAAGACTAAAATAGACCAATATTTCATTTGGTGTATAAAATATATGAAAAATATGATCCTATTACAAAATAATAATAATAATAATACTAATAATAAATGTAGGTCTCGATAATGCTTGCATGAAAATAATTTGTGCAAGATTGAATCATAATTAAGGATTAGAAATATTTGCCAATTTAATTTTTGAAAATAATTTAAATTAGCAAAAACCAATTTATCTTTTTTTCTTCAAACCCAATTATTATTATCATAAAAAATATCGTTCGTTGAGATAAAAAACACAAAAAAAGACACCGATCATTTTAATGATTAATAAAAAGCCAAATATTTCATTTCACCTATAAAGATTGTGAAAATATGATTTGAGTTAAAATGTGAATGAAAAAAAAAATTCTATTGAATTGAACCACAAAAAATACAAAATATCTATTATATTTGATTTGATTAAGGGCTTAAAAATGATGACTTTGCTGATTGGTTCGGGCCTGGCAATCATTGGAAGGATATAGTTAATTATCCCTCGTGCTCCGAAGTAGGGGTGTCAATTTCGGGTCACGGATCGGGGTTGGGTCAAATCCGAAATTGACCCGGCACTATTCGGGTCAACCCGAACCCAACCCTTTTTTTGCAAACTGGTCGGTTTTTCGGACCCGAACCCGACCTGCTTTGGGTCCGAGTCAACCTGACACGACCCAAATGACTCGGTGACAGCAAAAAACTGCTAGTTTTCGGGTCCAAAATTAGGTCAATATTTGGCTTTTGGGGGAAAAACATGTCAATCTCGGGTTGTCTGGTAAAAAAAGGGTAAGCTTCGGGGCAATTCCGAATAAAAAGGTCAACCCGAACCCGACCCGATTTTTGAAAAGGGTCGAATTGTTGAAGAAAAACCTGATCCATTTCAGGTTAGGATTGACCCTAACCCAAAATTTTTAGATCAAATTTTCGGGCCGTGTCAAATATTGACACCCCTACTCCGTAGGGATTGAACCACCAAGAGTTCTTTGTTGAATGTAATCCTGCTACATGCTTTTATTGCTTTTCATATTGTGGATGGGGTTTATGGTCAAATGAATGTATTGCATAATAAGACCAAAAGAACTAGAGGTGAAGCTGTTCGGATTTCTTAGAGGAAGGAAATCTTGCATGATCTACAAGCTCTTCGATTTCTTAGATAAAGGTTTCGTTTGGGACGATTTTTTTACTGCTTCTTGAAGCAGATTTCTAGTACAAAAAATTTAATTTTTATACTAAAAAGCTCCTCCAATAAGCAGTAAAAAAGCCGTCCCAAATGAAGCCAAAGATTTCCTTCCTCCAAGAAATCTCAACAGAAGCAACTTATTGCATAATTGGGTGCCAATGGGAAGACAACAAAGCCTGCGAGGAACTGTTTGGGTGGAGCCATGATCGCATTTATGTGAGCTTATTTGAATAGTGACATGAAAGATTTGTGGGATCTAAGGGATAATGCAGAGCTTATAATACTTAT
Source organism: Dendrobium catenatum (assembly GCF_001605985.2). Lineage (NCBI taxonomy): Eukaryota > Viridiplantae > Streptophyta > Magnoliopsida > Asparagales > Orchidaceae > Dendrobium > Dendrobium catenatum. The sequence continues at coordinate 1,380,537 of NW_021318723.1, forward strand.
TGCACCATCAATAGACTCTTTTTAGCTCGAAAAATGACCTATTTGTAATTCTATCTATAAATATATTAGGGTTGATAGCCTGACTTAAGTGCATTGAGTCGGCACCACCACTACGAGAATGCTTATACAATTTGGATTGTGTTAACACCAGCTTATGTATTATAATTGATAGTAGAGAAAGAAAAAAACAAAATAGTAAAATCGTTCATTATCTGTGGATTTTTCCAGCGGATTATTTTTCGGTGGATTGTTCCAGCGGACTATTTTTCGGCGGATTTTTACGATGAAAAATTTCCGACTAATTTTTTGGTATATTTTCCAGTGACTTTTCCGGCGGATTTATTTTCAGCGGATTTTAATAATTTTTGAAAAAAAAACATATATTCGTAATTTCAAAATAAGAATTAAAACTATTAGAAATAAACTAATAATATTAACTAACTAAAATTAATTATTTAAATATTTAACTAAAATGATTAAAATTTTAATATTATTTATTTATTAAGTAATTAATTTTAATATTCTATTTTAATTAATTAATAATTTAATAGTTTATTTTGCTTAATTATTAATTTAATAATTTATTTTAATTAGTTATTATTTTAATAACTTATTTTAATTAATTTTTACTTTTAATTTTAGTATAATTATAGTTTAAATATAAAAGAGGAACTATTATAATGCATTTTCCTTTCTAGCAAACTAGGTGGGTCTTTAAAATTATTTTCAGGATTCAATTTGAATCCAACAGGCGTCACGCCGTGGGCAATTGCGTCATGGGGGTAAGGTGGTCACTGCTAGGGCAATAGGGCAACGTAGCGGGCGGGTAGCAGCCAATATAATAACGATTGGTATGACAACGGGCTTTGCTAGTCTCAAATTTCATTCTGCAACTACCGAGTCACCTATGCACAATCACTTTGACATACATACATTATATGGTAAAAAAAACTAAACCTTCATTTGAAGTTCTATATCATTGTTAGAACATATAGAAGAATATGTTGATGTACCCCATTAGCATATATTATCTATTTATGTTGACAAAAAATAATTCATGGCTATACAAGTGATTGGTCATGACCTATAAATTTTGGCTTCTATAATAAACTAAAGTTTGATATTTGATGTAGAAAGTTCAACTTGAATCCCTCTTTCGAATCTAAAAATTCGACTAGGATCTATTAGTCGTGCATTATTGTGGCTTCTAATGATTTTTAATGTCATTTATAAATAATTGAACAAGTTTTAGGAACGTGTGACTCTAATGATAATTTCATGTGATTGAGTGGTTATTAATGCATAATTCTTGATTAAAGAATGAACTCTCATATGTGAGTAATATTGGAATATTTGTTGGAATATTTGTGGCAGCATAGATAGTTTATCGACAAATTATTGCACGAAAACCTCTTACACACAGACACATAAAATTAGTTGAAATTAGCTCATAAAAGACAAGATGTGTATGTGAAAATCTACAAAGAGGATACATAATAGGATTTAACGCAATTGAAATAATTCTACTAGTGCATAATGCAGGTTATAAATGATGCGCTTTTTTCATCATTGGGGAATATATTGATGCAATGTATATATGGATAACATCTTTTATGAAGAATGCTAGAGGAGCTTTGAGACATTAAAATTTTCTTCAAGAGATTGTTGAAAGTTTGTTCAATTATTCATTATAGAGGAGGTGACATCAGTGACCAACAAGTCTAGTAAAGCCTTGGTGCTACATACCTAGAACGTCAGCATTAATAGGTTTTGGGATAAATGTCAATGATAGGTGTTACGTACCATTAGTAGTGATGGCATGTAATGAAGTAAACATGCATTAACATTGATGTCCAAGGCGTGCACTGGTCATATTGGCGATGATGCATGTCAATATTATTAGCAGTGGCAGGTGATACAGATGGTAGGCACATACATTCGTGTTAAGGACATGCATTAACTTTATTGACCTTGACATATATTGACCTTTAAGATCTATAAAATCAAAGGGCATTAATATTAATATCAATGGCGTGCAACAATTTTACTAGTGATGACATGTGTTACCTTTTTGGCAATGATACACATAGAGATTGGTATCAATGAAGTGCCTTAAATTATTGGCGATGGTGTGCGACGATACTAATAGTAATAACATATAACAAAATTAGTGAGTGACAACATCGGAATCTACAACATACATCAATATTGTTGGCCACAACATGTGACCAAATTGATATGCATCATCATTGATGTTAATAATATACATCAACTTTGTTGGTGATAATATGTATCAACATTGATATCAGTGATGTACATTAACATTATTGGTGATGGTATGCATCCATATTGTTAGTGACAATAATTAGATAATGATAATCATAAGATCATAATCTATCAAGGATGGTTAGGAAATGGAGTGGGGCCATTGTTGTCAGATGGCTTTGGTCATACAACTGTGATTGGATGATGGTAGTTAGACGATTATGGGTACTAACAATGATCATCAACATTGTTCATTAGGTAGAGCTCTCTTTAACCCTAGGTATGGCTTTAACTCTAAGCTCCTTTTTTTCTTTCTATTTTATCAAAGTATTGAGGATCTATTTATTGCTTTTTGGATTAATATTTTGATAAAATTATCAAAATTTCCCAAACTATCCACCAAATTGACAATATTATTTTTCTTGATCATAAACTAATCTTAGACATTTAAGAGCCTTAATGACATCGAAATTAAGTAATCTTAGCCTTGTTAGATTTCTCTCATCGAGATACCTGTTTTAACTATATAATATATATACAAAGATTCTTCGTCTCTAAGATAGTGTCATGAAATTTCTAACTACATTTAGGTGTTTGAGTTGGGCTCAGTTAAACTTATATCAAGATGCCTTTGATGCTCATTTGAATTTCTATAGACTAAACTTTTTTATTTAAAATAAATTTCATTAGTTATATTGATTTAACTTGTGATGGAGAAATATAAAACGTAGTGTTATTTTCCTTCAAAAATTTAAATGGCCGGCAAAAACATATATTATTTACATTAAATAAAACAAGATGGGCTCACACGATAGGCGCAAGAGCAAGCTTATAACAATCTCAATGGGTCTTCCAAATTAAGTGAAATCACAAACAAAAGCCTTGTGTGGAAATCCTTGTATAAACTTTACAAGGATGATCGCAAAAAATATTGTATGGACATTTTTCTTTAAAATTTGTGCATGCAATAGAAAAAAAAAAATTTACTTCATTTTTCTAATTTGGATTTTTTTATATATATAATCTTACTTATTAATTTTTTCATATGTCTTTTGATGTAACAGTTAATTGAATAAATGCATCATAACTCTCACTACAGGAAAATGCGTTATTACCAGCAGATGGAATCCGCCGGCAACAACCAAAATTGGCTGGAAATACGACATTTCCGTCACATTTTCGACGGTAATTCACGCGTCAGAAAGTCAACACCGACAAATGTTTTTCTCCGGAAATATTTCCAGCGGATCTTCCAATGAAAAAATAGAAGGCATTCGACGCCTTTTTTGTCATCCTACTCCGACGTAAGATCCGTCAGTATTTCTGGCGGACAAGCTACATGTAGAACTGCAATTTAATTAACGTGTTAGAATTGCTACATGAAACTTGATTATGAGAACTTTGCATGTGCAATAAAAACATTCCCTCTGCATAATATTCTTCATGACTTGTGTAGTTAGCAAATAATTCAAATAATTTTTCCCTAACCTTCATTGTCTCAACAATGTAATTACCACCATATAACTGTTTATAGCACCACTCTATGAAACTTAATTGGTATCTAGGATCAAGAATGACAACAATATTCAAAAGATGTAAAAAATCAACCCATTACTTATCAAATTTAGTAAGCATGCTAGTTGCCATTATGCTAATGTATTCAAGCCCGCTAGACTTTTTAAATTTTTGTTATGTGTATGCCGTAGAAACACAAGGGAAATAAAGATTTGCAATTGGATAGCTTGTGCCTAAGAAAACACAAGTTATCTCGTAGAAAGGGGCTAAAAATTTACAAATATTTTCTAATTTGTCCCATTCAATACTACTAGGACAAACTTTGTAATTACTATCAACAAGTTTTAAATGAAAGAAAGCACGTTGATAATAAATAGTTGCATCAAGCATGATAAATGTTGAGTTCCATTGAGTGGGAACTTCTTCCCTCAATCCTCTCTTTGTATCCAAACAACTTTGTTTTGCACATTCATAAAATTTTTGTTTTCTTACATGTGATCCTTTTACATACTTAATGCTCTCCCTAATCTATACTATAGAAATATCAATCTCCTTCATGTCTTCCTGCACAATGAGGTTAACGATGTTCGTAAAACGTCATATATGGAGAAACTCACCATTGCATAACAACCTCCACCCCCTCAAGTTCAAATGATTTATTAAGAAGTCAACCCACACAGTATTAGCATAAGTATTGTCCAAAGTGATAAAGAAAGTTTGCTCAACCTTCCATGCATTTAAAAAAGACTAAAGCTTTCAAATAATACAATTCAGTCATGTGGAAGAGGCATAAAACAAAAATTAATTATCTTCTTTTAGAGTCACCAATTTATTAATAAAATTGAGTTGTCAAACAAATAAAAACATATGTATTCATAGAAGTCTATAGGTTGGAAGTCAAACTAACTCTACTAGTACATCTAGATAATTATGACTGGATATTTCTTTTCTCCCTAATGAACAACTTCTTACAGTGACTTCTAGCTGTATTTCTACGCACTAAAAAAGTCGGGGTGGAGATAATGTAGTACTACACGTTCGTCGATCCATTCTACACACTGAAAAGATAGATCATGCATAATGATGAAAATCGTGGTAGATCACGAAACTCTAGTGGTCAAACTTGTTATATGCTAAGGAAGTAGGTGAGTTAGAAGTTGACTGTAAAATTAACCGCCCTATGTCATGAGCGTTTCTCTTCTTGCAAACTTGCATATACGTTTCAGATTATCAATCCCATTTTTGCTATCATATTAGTATATAATGCCACATTTTTTGTATTTACATCTTTATTTGACATCGACAGCCTAGGGTAACATCTCATAATGAAAAAGCATAATCTTGAGCACAACAATGAAGAGAAACGCTTATTCACGTGAATTGATTTTCATGATGAGTTTGATTTATAGTAAATATAAAAATTAAACGGTATAAAATATTAGTGAGTTAAATACAAACATTAACCAATTCCCAAATACGAATAACCTATCTTACATGTATAAATAAATCGAGTCGAGTATCTGTCTAATCTAGCTAAATTTGTTTAGTTTTTTCTGAGCTCGACACGACTTATTAAAATATTTATGATCTTAAGCTCGAACTCGACTTGTTAGTTGAGCAAGATTTCTTAGTTTTAAATTAAAATTTTCAAATTTTTCTTAAATTTTTTTTTTTATTTTTAACATAAAATTAATTTAAAATATTAAAATGTATTCTACAATGTTAATTTAAATTAACTTTTAAATAAATTTTAAGTTAGTCAAGCAGCTCAATGGACTTTCGAGGCAAGCCAGGTTGAGCTCGAGTTCAATCTCGTTTAATATACGAGCTCGAGTATATGCTTAAACTCAAACTCGTACTTTCGCCTCACTTACATCCCTAACTTATCCATTCATTAACTGCTTTGTAGCTAACCAACCATTAAATAAATACATCTTATTCTGGGAAGCATTGGAAATCAAAGAGAAAATGAGGATGAAAAGATCACGACCGTCTGATATTGATGGGACGGCTGTCAGCAATCATGTAGACCGGATGGTCATCACACTGCCTCAACTATTCCGCTCCCATAGAAAACATTGAAAATAAAGCTGTACTTTGCCTATAAATTTAAATTTAGAATAATTTTATTTTATTCATTTAAATCACATCAATATCAATAATCCTTTATTTTGTAAAATAAATTTATATTAAAATGAGCTTTATATTATGCAAATTAATCAATCAATAATCTCCTCAATAAAAGGAGCCTATGTAAAAATTAAGGAGTTTTTACATACATACCACTTTATACCTTATATTTTATAAATCTAACACCTAAAACTTAAATATTACACAACAACAACTCAAACACAAACTTCACCTCATATCTGCCACTCCGTCAAAAAAATCGCTCACTCCGTCAAAAAAATAGCCCTAAAAATTCTTCACCCGCCGAAGCTTTCTCTCGGGCAGCAGAGGAAGATATCCTCGCCGCTCTTCTTACGGATTCGTCTGGATCCGATCAAGTCCGATCGTCAAATCCTTCTTGAGCTGCAAATCGGTGAGTTCGGGGAGCAGAGATGGGTTATCCGGTTTGTCGGAGCAATGGGGGGCGTGACGGTTCTGAATATCTGTGGATGCGGCTGATCGTGAATGTTTGGAGATTACATTCGTTGTTCTGATGTTTTCTCTTATTTATTCAGTTCATCTTGAAACTTAGATTATCTTGATGTGTAATTAGGACTGCTTCACTCCAATACGTCCCCATTAGGTTAGGTTCAATTTTTCTGTAATTTCGTATCTCTACTTCTTTTGATAAAAATCAGGTTTTACTCCTTTGGGTAGATCTTCGATTTTGCTTTCCTTTTTCTACCGTAATAGCGACTTTAAACTTATATCTGTTTTACAGAATGTTTTATCTGTTTTGGGCTTTAAACTTCTATATGTTTTACCGCAATTTTTTTTTACAGAATGTTTTATCTGTTTTATCTACGACATTTCTGAATGTCATGAGTTTTATCTGTTTTGCCACATAAATGGTATTTTCCACAATCTTTTTTTTTTTGGTTATAGAATGTCATGAGTTTTATCTACCCTAAAAATTTTATCTGTTTTGTTACAGAAAAGGTTGGTTTATTCCAAAACGTCAAATGAGTTCTACGAATTCGTCCGCTACGAGAGATAGACGCCAACGATCTGAAGTTTATTGTCACTGTCACCTGAATTGTGTATTGTACACTTGCCACCGTGGACCTAATAATGGAAGAAAAATTTATAGGTGCGTGAATAACCGAACTGATGACGAATGCAGATACTTCAGATGGATAGATGAAGTTGAAGATGCATCTTTTGGTCTAGACGATGAGCGCAAAGTGTTTGAGGTGAAGGTTATTAATATGCTTGAATGGATGATGTTCTTGATGAAAGTCTTCGTTGTAATTGTTGTTGTTGATGTAACCATCCGTTTGTGTTTGTAACGTGTTGTGCCGACTGCATAAAAGGTTGTTTTTTTTATGTTTAGTTTTGCAACCTTTTATTGATGTGTTGGTCCAAGTGTATTGTAAGTTGTTATGTTGAATTATTGAATAAATTTAGGCATTATTCTCTCCTGTTTGTCATTGTACTGGAAGCTGTAAGAAATAATTTTAACCAAAGTTTAATTGAACTAGAAAAAAGGAAGATAATCTCAAGTAGATCTTTGTTCAGCTCAAAAAAACCTGCAGCAAGGAATTGTTAACTTCATGCTTAAAGTAGCTCAAATTTGAGTTCAAAAAACCTGCAGGAACTGTATATGAATTAATAATTCCAGCTCTTCGTTATGAATATCTGGAAGAAATAACGTGCAAATTTGAGTATGAATTAATAATTCCAGCTCGAAAAAACCTGCAGCAAGTGTATAGACAGATTTCTGAATGGCAAAGTAGCTCAAATTTGAGTTCACGTCAGATTACAGAATGGCAAAGTAGCTCAAAAAAATTGAACGTGCAGATTTCAAAATTGAACGTGCAGATTTCAAATTTCTTTGAATCAAGAAAATGGCAAAGTCATAACAGTCAATACTTTCAAGTTGTTGATACTGCTAGCCCAAAAAAATTATAACAGTGACATCTTCAAACAAAGTTACAGCTGCTTTCTACTAGCTCAAAAAAAATACAGCTGCTTCCTACTAGCTCAAAAAGTCATAACAGTCAATGCTATTAATCCTAAAATCCAGTCACATATGAGAACTCGAAATCTTCAAGTTGATGATCCTCTCCATTCCGTCTGCTTGGCAACTTTGTCCGACTTCTTCGTCCAACATCTGTACGCAAATTGTCCTTGTTATTATTATTTTGCAATGGATTTTTGCAAGTACTCCTATGATGCCCCATAAGCCACAGCGTGAATGCAAGGTAAACCAATTAACTGCCACACTCTGCAACTGCAGATTCTTTGTTCAATATCGACAATATGTCTTGAATGAAGTCCCTCCACCTCAACCGTGAAAAGGCTAGATTGCCGAACAACAAAATGATCTTTCCGCATTGTGATGTTTCTAATATATTCCTCCACATTTGGGACTAACTCATGTTGCCAACTCAAGCTACTCATCCTTCGATGAGCTCTTTGTACCATAAGCTTTCCCCGGATCAAATCGATGAGGTCCACGGCAGGTTTAGTTCTAGCATCATTAACCCATGAGTTAAATGACTCGGCAAAATTGTTGGTATTTGCAGAATGACATATCCCAATCATAAACTGACTCCTTGACCACTTATATGGTAATGAAATAAGATACGAGTAAACTGCATGGCTCAAATGACATAGTTCTACTAGCTTCTCATTGAACTCTGTATTTGTGTAAGCATTAGCGGCCTCCCAGACAAGTCCATGCACTTTTTGGCCATCTTTACAGTGAAATTTTTTTTTAATGTTCTTCCACAAATGACGAATACAAATTCTATGTTCAGCTTCAGGATATACATCTTTTACAGCCTCTCCCAAACCCTTCTCCATATCTGAAATAAAACACAGAGGATATAAAGAAAGACCAATTGTTTCTCCCAAATTTTGGAGAAACCATGACCATGTTCCTTTGGACTCAGTCTCCATCACAGCAAATGCTAAAGTGAATAAGCCATTATTCCCGTCTAGGGCGTTAGCCGATAACAACACACCTAGGTACTTAGACTTAAGATGGCATGCATCCAAACTGATAAGTGGTCTACACCCAGCTAGAAAACCGTCAGCACATACCTTAAAACTAACATAAAACCTTTGGAATGAATGATCTCCACTATTAAATGCATATGTTATATGTGATCCTGGATTTCTATGAAGGAGTTCTGCTGCCAATGTTGGAACCCATTAGTAGTTGTCATCAACTGAACCAAATAAAGCATCATGGGCTTCCTCTCTTGCCCTCCAAAGCTTCATATAAGGTAAGGATAAGCCAAACTCTTTTTCTAGACTACTATTTATATCTTTTGGTGGGATATCTGGGTTCCTCTTTACCATCTCCTGTATCTCGTTGGCAACCCAAGCAGATGTTGCCTGCCTATTCCCAGCTCGATTTATTTCAGGACATGTGTGTACTCCATCTAGTCTCCTAACTTCGAAAGATTGAGTGTCTTCACATAAAGAGGCTCGAATTCTCCATTCACAACCTTGATAGGAACAAGTCGCAATCACACGTTTCTTATCGCTGGCTTTTATCTGAACCCCAAAGTTCTCCTTTATGGCAACTGATCAGAGAGCATTCTTGAAACTTTTTGCATCATTGAAGAAGGTGCCAATACCTATATCTATAGCACTTGTAGTGTCACGCTCCAAGATCTAACTTGGAAAGAATTATTCAATCTATCCATTTAGAAATCTTACCAGAGTTATCAATAGTCTTCAATCAGTAACAAACAGTCCAACAGAATTCTATAATTTAAAACATCAATATACAATTCTATTCATATCTCCAAAGATCATATACAATACTCAGGATCTGCACAAGGATCACATGAAATGAAATCTATCCTGTCCTGAGTACAAAAGAATCACTATAATAAAAAAAAATAAAACCTGAGGATTACTGATCAACCTCAATCTCCTGCTCCCTTGCCCTGGCCTGAAAATATTAACCACATATAATGAGCTTCAAAAAACCCAGCAGGTCACCTAATACCTATAACTGAAATCAAAGCACAATACGGCAGCAATATGCATGTCAATCAGTCAAATCATAGCAGTCAGTTCCACATGATCATTAATTCAATGCAGATACAAAAATCAGTACATAAATAGTATCAATACAGATAACGAAAATTAATGCATGAACATTAATCAGTACAGTAACAATAAGAAACAGTAAACTCCTAAATCCACAGTAGAAGAATCAATAAACAGTTCAAAGGTCCATAAAGCTCAATAAATTCGTGCGTACGTCAATCTCTATAGAAATCAGTCAAATCAGGCAATAAATCATAATAACATTTAAAACAGTTAGAATCAATCAATGCCGTAAAATCGTATCAAAATGTACATTTGCAATTCAGTTACCCCATATCACGTGCTCAGTGCATCACATGCAATCCAATAATCTATGTCACGTGTGCAGTGAATCACATGTCACTTACTCAGTATATCACTTGCATAACGTCAGTACAGTGAATCAATAGTATC
>NW_021318723.1:1391337-1439048 GCF_001605985.2 Dendrobium catenatum
AAATATCATATCATAAACATATCAAAAATTGCGCGGTAAAACTTTCGTCAATACAAAATTATACGCGTTTTTCGGTAACGGAAACACAAAACTGAGCACAGAAATATCAAAACTCGAAATCTTCGAAAACAGAAATAGGATTCGGAGTTCTTACTGCGAGATAAATAAATCTTCCAACTGCGTCGTCGGACGAAAAGCGCTCCGCGGGCCCCAAAACCAAGCTTTTCCTTCTTTCTCTCTCTTGATTTCTCTTTCTCTCTCTTCAAATGAATCCAAAATATCTCTATCGAATATTTATTAACACTGATCGTCCCGGACGATCCAAAATTCGTCCCGGAACGATTTGCCCTCTGGCAGAATTTCGTCCCGGAACGATTTGCCCTCTGGCATAATTTCGTCCAGACGAAATTAAATAGCGTCTGGACGACTTGCTCTCTGGACAAATTTCGTCCAGACGGATTGTCCCGACCCTTCCAGGTTCATACAGACGAAATTGACAGATTTATTCACAATTTCTTCAGTTCGTCCGGGACTAAGGCCAGATCGTACGGACTAACTGCACTCAAAAAAATTAGCTTTAGAGGGGTTTTACATGTAGTTTGAACACTTGAAATACAACCATTATGGATCACAGAACATTCTGCCATATATTCAGCACCAACAACCCCCATGAGGTTTGTGTTTGATTGCTCTCTATCTACCTCTTCTACTGAGATAACTAACTCAGCACGAAAATTTCCACTTGAATGTTTAACCATCTCTACCACGTCTATGTCAGTATTTGTAATTTTGTATTCCTTCGGTGATGTTTTGTGAATGTGATAATGCATACTATATTTATACCCTTTAAGCCATGGACATATTTTAAGAATCTCTGTTTTGAGCATAAAAAGATTCATACTTCCTTTCTCAATTTTGACAGTCCTTTGTTTGCCACCATTATATATCTTTCTAAAGTTATCATTGGTATCAACCCAAAATCCTCCATATTTAATTGTAACAAAAAAATGCCCTTCATTCTCTCCACATAAATCATCACAATCCATTCTAGACAAAGTATGCCGCCCACTAGCAATTTCTTTTTCAACTATAACCTGAAATAATAAGACAAATTAAACACCACATTTTTAGAAAAAAAATGTAAAAATAAAAGAGAATGAGGAGAAAGTAAAAAGAGGGAGAAGGCTATGCAGCTAGTAAAAAGAGGAGAAAGTAAAACAGAGTGGCAGATAGAACAATCTAAAGTAAAAGAGGGAGAAGGCTATGCGGAAGAAAGGATTAACCTAAAGTTTATGTGCGACAAAACAGAAGAAGCCGGACAAAATCAGGAGTGAAATGGAGTGGCAGAACAACCTTTTCTCTCTCCAGCCTTCCGGATGTAGGTGCTTCCGCGCAAAATTTCAACGCACAACGCGGGAAATTACGAGAGATGAAACGGAGTGAGCGGAGTGAAACGGAGTGGCAGATATGAGGTGAAGTTTGTGTTTGAGTTGTTGTTTTGTAATATTTAAGTTTTAGGTGTTAGATATGTAAAATATAAGGTATAAAGTGGTATGTATGTAAAAACCCCAAAAATTAAATTATTAGTGTCATTTCAGAATAATTTTGATAGGAGCAAAGTTGTCAAACTATTTGGCACATTTTTAGGAGAGATTATTCTGTAGTGATGTCGAACATAGTTCTCCGCTCTGAGGCTAATCATAATATGTCACGTCTGTGTTATCAAGTTGGGTACCGAGCGGTACTGAGTCAGGTACCGAACAGGGGTGATGTGGCGTATTCTGATTTGCCTCCGGATAGCATCTAACATCCGTACATAATAATCTCACAGTTTTTTTGGAGAATCAAAATAATGTTTTATTTCTCAAATTTTGAGAATTATAAGCATATAAAGTTAAATTTTCCTAATCCAATATATTTCTTAAACTATAAAATATTTTTTTATATTATATGACATTAATTTAATATAAAAAATGTCGATTATTTATTTGTAAGCAAACTTAGAAAACAATCAAAATATCTTGCAATAAAATAAATAATATTTTAAACTAAATTAAGTTCATGATTTTTTATGATAGCCTCTCATGATAAAATATATTTAGTGTTATCAAAAAAATAAACCTCTTAATTATTAGTCGAATTAGGAGTTAACTATGAGGGCGACATGAGCGCTTGTCGCCTCTTGATTTTAAAGTCAAGTGTTGTAAATATGGATATGCTCTGATGGATGAATAGCTTTACATATAAAGACAGAATGTGACACAAGTATATAAGTGAAAAGGTTGGAGTAGCTCTAGTGTTAGATAAGATTAGAGAGAATTGTCTTACATGATTTGGTCATATAAATTGTCAGCCTTTCGATAACCCTATTAGATTAATAGTTGTATTAGATTCCATTTAGATTAAGAAATGTAGCTATAAACCTAAAAAGGCTTGTCTATAAAGTATTAAAAAGGATATTTTTTTATAAGATTTAATAAGAATTTAACTATTAATATGATATAATGGAGAAAAATGATTCATGTAGCCTATTTCATGTAGTGAGAGAAAAGGCTTATATTATTATTGTTCTTATTCTAGCCTCTTTGCCATGAATTAGGACTTTGCCTTCTTGAGCCTTAGGCTTCTAGGCAGCTTTCTTACTGCTCTTTAAATAACTTTTAAGAATAAAGTTTTCTTAAACTAAAAATTTTTATATTAAAAAACTGCTTTAAAAAATAGTAAAAAAATCGTCCCAAATAAAACCTCAGGCTTCCTACTTTGTCGTTTCTTCTGCCTTCTAATGTTTTTTGTAGTTAAGAGGCAAAATCAAGTAGGCAAATTAAAGTGTGCCGAACATACATAATGGTAGTCGCATTTGAGTTCTCTTTATAGTTTGGTTATAGCTTATATGATCCTTTTGTGTCGTTTTACAAGAAATTCTTAAGGAAATACATGGACTCAAAGGAGTGCGACTAATACATCTAGCTTACGATATGAAGATCTAATTTGATTTTATTTTTGGTTTACATCTTAATGATATATTCAATTGTTTGGAATTTTGATGCAATCAAAAAGCATCAGTCACAATTTAGGATGCCTAACAATAAAGCTTAAATAAAATATTTTTCTTTTTCTTTTTTAGCTTTGTGAAATGTTCTTATTTATATATTTTTTAACTACTTAGGTCTAGACTCCCATAAGCTGAAAACCAAGAGTTCACACGAATCACTCAGGTCTAGACTCGCCCCCCAAGCAGCATCCACTAAAGTCACTTGGGGCCAACTAGGGCTAAGTGGAATAAATGACAATCACTCATCCAAGCTAAAAGGAAGTACCTCAAGAGGATTCTAGCTCGCCTCACCACACTCACCTGACCATGGAGTTCGCTACTCCAACAACTTGAACAGACTTGCCTCCCACATCGAAGCAATCATGAGACTCCATAAAAAAGGCAGTGATCAACTTCAAGGGATTCATCCGCTATAGTCTTTTTGGCTTAGCTCTCATCAGCTGACTGACCCATATCTACTCAAAGAACTCACCCTAAACAAAGGATTCCAAAGAAAGGAAACAATTATTCATGGAGTCTATTAGGTTTAACATGCATGTGTCTAAGACAATATGTATCATGGTTATTTAATGTTGTACTTTTTATTACTTGTTGAAGTAGCATTTGTCATTACGACTTAGGTCTAGACTCCCATAAGCTGGGAACCAAGAATTCACACGAACCACTCAGGTTTAGACTCGCCCCCCAAGCAGCATCCACTAAAGTCACTTGGGGCTAACTAGGGCGAAATGGAAGTAATGACAGTCACTCATCCAAGCTAAAAAGAAGGACCTCAAGAGGATTTCTGCTCGCCTCAGCACACTCACCCAACCATGGAAAGTGCACTACTCCGGCAACTTGAACAGACTTGCCTCCCACATCGAAGCAATCATGAGTCTCCATAAAAATTGCAGCCATCAACTTCAAGGGATTCATCAGCTATAGTCTTCACAGCTCAGCCCTTATCAATTGACTCGCCCATGTTTACTCAGAGAACTCACCCTGAAACAAAGGAGTCCAAAGAAAGGAAACAACTATGCATGGAGTCTATCAGGGTTTAACATGCATGTGTCTAAGACAATATGTACCATGGTTATTTAATATTGTACTTTTTATTACTTGTTGAAGTAGCATTTGTCATTACCATCACATCCCTATAAATAAAAGGTGAAGAACATCTTGAATCTTTCAATACACCCTAAAGAGACACTTGAACTAATAGAATATTTTCCACCTAACTTTTATATTCTCTTTCTCTATCCATGAGTACCAATCTCCTAGGCTTACTTGCTAAAAAGATCAGGTGTCGCCCACTTACGAAATAGGATCCAACAATTTCAATTTTCCTTAGTTTTTTGTAATTTCTAAAACAGGTTTTAAATATTAAGTTACAATAAATGAAGATTATAAATTATATAAACTAAATTAATCAAAATTAGTAAAAAAAATAGTTTAAAATGTTACAACTTCTTAAATATTTTTTTTTAAATGCTAAATGATCCTCTCTAAAGCATATTTTTTGATAAATTAATTTATAAAAATAAGTTAAACCTCCACCATAACATGTCATATCCAAAGTCTAACATATCGAAGACATCCTTTTACTCATCAATTAACTCATACCATATTCAAATACTACACTGAAAGCCAGTGACATTATGTATTTGAAAGGAAAAAAATATTTTGTGCGGGTCATCGAACAATTCAAAGGTGAAATTAGAACGCTCCATGTCATCTCGTATCGAGCAGTACATAACAGTAGTACACAGCAAAAAAAAATGATGTGATGCGTTTTCATTCGTCTTTAATCGCCTTTCGCACATAATATATTTTTCTTTGAAAGAAACCAAAATTTTGACAAATACCACTTTCAGTTTACCCTCGTTCTCTTCCCTCCTCCTCCACCTCCTCTGTTTTCCAACAGGAACACATAAAAAATCTCAGAAGAACTAGCAATCAAAAACCTAATCAGAAACTCCCAAAGTTCTCTCATTTCAGAAACGGGAAGCAGGGAAAGCTAAAAAAAAAAAAAGGAAAACAAGTTGTTTGATAATGATACAGAAGCATAGGCATACGTACATGGAAAAGGACACATCAATGGGAGTTTTTTGCAGAAAATTATCTGCCTCGCTTTCATCGCTCTATCTCTCTCCTGTCACAAGAATATTTAAAACTAGAGGAAAATTACAGTGCGGTTTCAGAACCGTCAGCTCCTCCCCTGTTTTCTTTTAGTTTCAGGGCATGAAGAGCTTGTTGCCGCATTTGCATCGCCAGGCTTCAGGGTAGTATTCGAGCGGTATGCTTCTACCAGGTTGGATTGCCACGTGGACTGGCCGGCAGGGGAAGCAGCGACCACAGCGCCATCGGCACGTCGGCGGCGAGGATCCCGGTCCGTTGAGAAGTTGCCGGCCGGTTGGGGCCTTCTGCCATTTCATGAAGCTGGTTTCTTCCTTGTGAACTATTTCTGCCGAACAGAAACCTGAGTTTTTTCCCAAAAGAAGAGAAAAACGAAAGCTTGTGAGAGGGGAACACTTGAATGTTACAAAAGGCTCTCCCTTTTTGATTAATGATGATTAAAAGTTGCATTTTTAGGAGAAATAATTGTGTCTTGAAGGATTTCAAGTCGTGGATGGTTCGGGCAAATTACGAAGAAGACCGTGAAAAAAGATGAGCTTTGGACTCCTTTTTGGTTAGGAGCAGAAGGAAAGGAGGGGATCTGCTTGCAAAGGCATTGACGGATTTTTCCTATAACAGGGAAGAAAGCAGCGTAGGGGAAAAATGTGGGAGGGGACCGCACTAATGCTAGAGACTATTAGATAAGAATAGCAAGTGGGTTTTGTAGCCGAGGAAAAATGTGGGGAAAGCAGCAGCGTTTCAGATCAGTGCATTGAAGAAAAAAATGACATTTTTTATGTCAGTGTTGCTTTTAGGATATTTGAATGACAAATTAGCGAAAGTTATCTTGGACTTGGTTGTTTAGTAGTCAGAGAAAGAAGTATACCTATTTCCATGGCGAAGAATAGGAGACAAACTAAGACGGCAGAGATGCTGCGGCCATGGCTCCGCCGGAGTCCCATGGCAAAGCTCGCCGGTGGCGCAGTTGTGTTCAGATGCAGACAGGTAGACCAGATAAACAGATCGACAGAGAAAGAGAGAGAGAGAAAGAGAGAAACTGTGTTGTGAGAAAGCGGGAAGGGAGACAGGCGTGTTGGGGAAGAAGAAACGGAGAGAGCGAGGGTAAATTTGTTTCCTTTAAGACGAAGGAGCAGGAGAGGCCGAAGAGGAAATAAGAGGCGCTGCTGTGGTTTGAATACAAACCGAATGACCAATTCTACATTGCTGTATTAGTACTGGACAGCTTAGAAGCTGACATTATAATAACAGTGGTAGACCTCCATATTGGAATAAATTAATATGTGATTGAAGTTAGGGCAACAATCCAAACTTGAGTTTGACCTAATTTTTCAAGTTGCAATCAAATTTATATGTAAGGAAATAAGTGTAAATTATTAAAAAAAAAAAGAGTTGAGAATGGTCCTTTTGTTTATGCTATAAATTACCATACAAACATGTATACAAACATGTATGTTTCCTATGATAGTTTGTGTATCAAGCTTTAGATTGCATGTTCTTGGCAAGTTTTCTTGTACTAGAAATTTAAATTTAGGAGACATCAAGTCTTCTACAATATAGTTTTATACATGTTATTGTTTGATCATCTCCAATCAAACTCCATACCAACATATGTCATCCGCCATTTGCTCCATTGGAATTATAAATCGCACACCAAATTCCAGTAGGTGAACGAAATGTTCACCTACGCCAAAAAAAAAAAATGTTGCGGGATTTGTCCAAGAAGCACGCGAAAGAGAGAAAAGCACGCCAAAGATGGTTACCTTCATAAGAAGTGCTTGAAAGAAAAAGAAACGACGTTCGATAGAACACAGATGACAGCATTTTGAAATTTTATTGCATTTTGGAGTGGAAAATTGATTTTTCGGTTGGAGTCTTGGAGATGCCCTTATTTTGTTGCATATGATATTTGAGTCTTAAGGCCATCTGCAATCGAAAAACTCATTTTCTACTCCAAAATATAATAACACTCCAAAATGCACAAACTCAACTTCAACCGAATTCCATTTCTTAACATTAAAAAAGAATATTCTATGTATATTCTTTCTCAACCAAATTTTCTGATTTATAAAAACGCGTCTGTGAACATAAAAGTCTTGATTGAAATCATAGCTATGTTTTATAATATAAAAGTTAACATAGAAGGATGTTAAAGTTTTCAAATATAAATTTCGGAAATAGCCAAATCAGGAAAGATCATGGTGGAATTCAATGGATGATTTGAGCATATAAATCTAAAAGACTAAGTATCTCCAAAGAGTCTAATTTTATATTGGGATATATATTTTAGAATAACTACTTAAATTTTTTATTAAATTTTATCAATATATTAGAAAGTATGGCCTATCATCTCACAATAATAATTACTTCACCATTAAGAAATTATAAAGATTATAGTTATGTCATTACAATAAGGATGTTAACCTCAAACCTAAATCAATAACATGCATGAGCTTAGCATACCGTTAAAGCATGATCCCTCTACTTGAATCTGATGTATACATTTATGATCGGACTCACAACTTAAAGCTCAAAGAGATTAAGAACGCACAACATGAGTTTTATAACCTCGAACAAAATGTATAACCAACTCAACTAATCTAATGCTTTAAAATTCATGACATCAAGCTCTCAATAAAAATACAAGATATGGTACTTAGTTTGTTATTAATTAAGAAGCATGACTTACGCATCAGGTCCTATTATGATAGAGAACTTTAATCTATTTGTTAACTTATAAGTATTATATATATATGTGTGCATTACCTAAAAATTATTTGCTTATCATAAAAAAAGTTATCCCTTTGTGAAAAATATATTAAACCAAACTACTATTGATATGGTTATAAAAACATAAATGGAGCAATTATGATTATTCAAATTTGAAATCATTAGTCTAAAAAGACCATATATTAGTTTTAATAAAAATTAAGTCCCATAAATAATTTTTTATTATGTACTTGTTAGGATAGAAGATTAAATTCCTTAGTAACTAGACAACCTAGGTGAACTACAATACTTCAATAAATAAAATGTATTAGTTTTAACCATGTCATCCTAAAGTCTTACAACTTATATTTAGAAGAGCTTGCTATTGTAAGAAGAAGAGAGAGAGGACTACCCATCTTAAGTCATAAATTCTTTGTTTAGGAGAGTTTGATAAATTTTAAAGAGCTAAAAGAATAGGGATAATCCATTTCAAGGTTCTAGATCTCATGTAGAAGGGATTAAATATTTTATAGGATTGAGGTAATATGAAAATCTATCATAAGCTCATAAATCCTATATGTATAGGGAGAATATTTCAAATGAATAAAAGGACAATTTTTTTACTTTAAGGTCCAATGATATAGATTTACCACCCTAGGTGGGGTGTCACATATTAAGGATATACCTCATAGATATAGGTAGTATGTGATATTTTTAAAAATCTAATGATGTACTATATTGAGTGAAAATTTTAAAACTTTAAATATTAATGAAACAAGACTTTCTTATTTTATATGTTTTAGTATAAATATGCATAAATGCTTTGAGCTTTTGCAACTTAATTTTGCTTAGGCTTTATGGTCTATTTAAGTACTATCAATTTTAGTCATTTCATGGATTATCTATTAATGATAATTAACTTTGAGCATTAAACTCATTTTAATGATAGATGATCATAATCATAGATATTAGGAAGGTTCATCTAGTTTTATGTAGAAATTCTAAATTAAAAATCATCATAATGATTTTTTTTTTGAGAAAATTATCTAATAAAGCAAATATTTTATTGTAGTCCCGATTTCATATTTTTTTCTTTACTAAGCACATAAACAATAGAACATCAACATAAATTTATGAGATAGATTTATGTTTAGCAAGCAAAGTTAGAAGGCACTGATATGTTAACTGGAGACATTAATTTTATAAGATTGAAGAAAAGGGCTCATGAAGTTTCATCCTCAAATATTAAAAAAAAAAACTCCACTCCTAACAAATAATTAAGGGGCATTTTTTTTTCTTTTCTTTTTTGTAATATTTCCTACCCTATGATATATATCATATTTTTTTTACATAATCATTCACATCCTTAAATAGGGTAGGCTAGTAAAATCCATATCGAAGGATCTTAGATATAGATCTAAATCCTTCAAATTACCCTCAATACTCGAATCATGACATTAACTAATTATGGGTTCAATCTCATCTTCTAGGACACACTGCCTAATTATTTGATATTTATACTTTCGAAATTAATAAGGCTCATCCTAAAAATAGAATTTGCTATCGCGCATAAATTTGTGTCTTTGTATGTATAACATATCAATTTGGATTACTCTACTAGCAATAAAGTTTTATTTGGGCATAGTCTAATATAAGATATGTAATTTTATAAAATATATAAAAAAATAAAAATCTATCTCAAGCTTTAATTAGAGGCTTAAGGAAAGTACAATAATATTACTAGATATAAAGTAGACACAAAATCAATTACAAATATTAAATCTATGCGAATATATAGAGAGATTCATCATAATTGCTTTTTACTAATTAAGATAGATGTCTAAGAGCTCTTAATTAAAAATAAAACATATACACTTTAAACAAAAAAGCCTTTTGATAAGTGCATGCTATGTAACTTACCTATTGAGTACCTAAAACTCATCATAAAATAGGGAGATATTATTACGTACTGCAGAGATCGAACATAAAGAATTGTTCGGATTTATCTCCGTGAAAAGTAAAAGCGCAATGGTGAACAATAAAAGCGTAGTTCGCTGCACTTTTACTATTCACAGAGACAAACTGGACGGATTTGTGTGTCTGGTCTCCACACATAATAATTCATCTAAAATAGATACATGTAAGAATATGTTGTTATATATTTGCATTTAAATAGCAGTATAATAGATTATTCATATCAAATCAGAGTGAATAGCCCATTTATTATAACATCTAATCATTGAAGTTCAATGAAATATTCATAATTAGTAGGATAAAGGCTTGTTGTTGCTGTTGTTGTATGTAAAGTTCAAATACTTCAGGGAAATTCAGCTCAAAAAGTTGCGTGGAGCTGTTCACATCGACATTGTCAGATATTTGAGAAAAAAATCAATGGGCTTTACAAGGCTGGAAATGCTAACGATGCGTTTAAGACTTTCAAAGAAACTGATTCAAGGGGGTTTTCAACCTAATATTATTGCCTATAACATACTAATTGAAAGTCTTTTGAAGGTTCGGCCAATAAATGAGGTTGCGATTCTTGTCTAACTATTTATAAAAAAAAAAAGAAAAAAAAGGAAGCACTACATTGACAAGAAGTAAAACTTGGGCTGAATAATAAAACGTGCGAGAGTTTTGCATTCTTCGGAATGAACCCCATAAGAAAAAAAACTGCTGATCGTAGCCACGTTTGCATTTCTACAACATCTGGCAGTTGGCATATAATTCAATTCAATTCATATAAAGAAGAAAACAAAGGATACAGTTTTTCACGCTTACTTTACAAAAAAAAAAAAAAAAATAGTTTTCCCTAGTTTTGGCTCTCAGGATTCTGCTCGCCAATCCTCTGCCCTAGCTTCCTTCTGCGAACGGTCGTTCGGCTCAGGTTTGGCGAGATCCATGTTCCACACGTGAGCACCATCTCCGTCGACTAAGCCTCCTCCTCTACGCGTGAAGAAACCCGATCGGAGAAGGCCAGATCCCCTCCTCTGCTTCGGCTCCTCACGTGAAACAGAATCGATGTCCAGCCCACTTTGTTTGCAAATCCAAGTCGTTCATCTTCTCCCTTGTGAACAAATGACCCAAATCGTTCTTATCTTGCCTCCTGTCCGATCAGCCTTACACAAAACAGCACATAGAAGAACTCACGTTCGTTTCGTCTGCTCCCTTGCAAACGAACAAGCTGAACGCCCTGCCGTTCATTCCCCCATCTCTTCAAGCTTGAGCAAACGAATTAGAAGAAGGATTCATTATATCTTATTATTATTATTATTTTTAAGATTATTAGTAATAATTCTAATTATAAAATGTAGGAGTGTAAGACATTGCAATCATTTGTCATAAGGCGTCATAACACTAAGATAAGCGAATCGAACCTACATTACACAATTTTTGGTATTCGGCGATATTCTAAAGCCCTTGATCACCGATTATTTCTCTAAATGGATGGATTGAAAGAGCAAGTGTCATCCCTTATCTCCTCTTGCAGGGAGAGGATGCCAAAATTTTAATAAAAAATTATTGCACTCATAAAATTGGAGTTTTTATTAATTTATTCATAACCAATAGAATCCTTACTTTAAAACTCTAAAATAATCAAATTAAGTATTTAACCGAACTTATCAAACAACTTAAACTAAAGCTGTATGGTGGGAAAAAATTGTGTATCACCACACAGATTTTGATTTCTCCTATTTTGTAATTAAATACTGCATTAAGAATAAAGTACAATCTCGAAAGACTGACATAATATTCTATAATGGATTCAATATCAAAATAGGATTTTGAAAATTGATATTTCTATAATCAAACACAATTCAAAGAATAACATATTATTTCGAAAGATAAACATGAAATTCTTAAGAATATATTTAAAAATAGAAATAAGCTTTTTTTAAAAATTTTATTCATTCTTTTATTTAGATATGACAAAAAGAATATTATATCATCTTAAAAGATGAACATAACATTCTTTAAGACATCTAAAAGCAAGAATGAATTTTATAAAATTCATCATTTCTAAAATTAAATATAATAAGCAAGAAATTATATTGTCTGAAAAGACAATAATAATATCCTACAAGTATATTTAAGATTAGAAATAAAGCTTTAAAGATATCTGCATTCCCAATTATTCTTCCCTTGTTTTATATGAGTGAAACAAGATTTATTTTAATCCGGGTTTCTCAAATCCCTATAGGAGAAAGCTCCTATAGTTAATTACATCCTATGAGGAATGCTCCTAAGAAAACTCTTGATTAAAGCTGTGATTTCATACCCTTATAACTACAAAGTAAAAGACAAGAAAATAGAAGTATGAATTTTCAAGGAGAAAGCTCAATGCTGAACATTTATTAACGAGTCAAAGGAAGAAAAGTAGGAGGTGCCAGATTCTTTGAAGCTCAGAGACAACCTCAGTCTATCCTATATTGGGTTTTACATTTTAGGATAAAATTTTATGTTTAAGTTGACATTATATTAGAAATTTAGGATTATATTCCCAAAGGGCGAGGACATAAGATCTAAAAGAATCTGCCTCAGAACCTAAGTCTAATTTGGGTACTACAAAGTAGTGACCCGAACCTAACTAATGAAGTGCAAATCTGGACTTATCCCGGCCTGGATTGGGGGGCCAGCTAACCACCTAGGCGATTTAAAATCATGTGTCAAGTCTCTTATGAAAGATAGATAGGGACATTGTTTAAGTTTTAATGAATTGGGGGCCGACATCTAAGATAAATCCTAATTGACCCCTCAACTTATGTAGGGTGATTTATGCCAAGAATAAAATATAATTAACATTTTAGACTCTTTTTAGTTTGTATCTAATGCAATGCATGCTAATTGACTCGAATGCTTAAAATAAATATGAAGCAGTTTTAAAATTAGGCTTAAAAAATAGGTTTTTCCCTAGAGATTGCACAACTTCCCCTTGACAGAACTGCACCCTCATAGGTCAAGTGGTCTGCCAGAACCCACAGGCGGGGAGGTGCCTAACAAGGAAGAGAAAGTAATAATATGCTTATGCTAACTCTCGGCGGTCCCGAGCTTACTTCTTAGAACGTTAGAGTTACTATGTGAGCCTAAAATTTTTCATAAAATCACTTTCACATTTTTGACTTTTAATACATTACATTTACACTCCCATTTACATCACAGAAAGAAAAAGAAAATCTAGACCATCTGCAGGGTTATCCTAAGCAGTTTATAATAAAAATCATCCCAAGCAGCTATATATATACATTTAAATTAAATTAATTAGCCACACTTGGCCACACTCTTTTTATTTGTGGGCTAAGCAGCTAAAGCACCTATAGCATTTATATGATTAATAATTAATTAGCCCCCTTTACTGCCCTGCACGAGTGTAGCCACCTGAAGAAAATTTTGTTAACAACCAGATTGCTCCTAACCTATGGGTAATCTAATTATCAGTCAAATCACATCACAGAGTGCTGTAAAAGTAAGTAAACAAATACACCAATAATTTTACAACCAACATGCAGTGAAAACTGAGAAAGCCCGTCACAATGCAGTAAGAAAGTAAACACCGGCCTAACCTAAAGCTAAAGTCGGTTGTCCTAGCAAACAAGTCTAAGTGTGTGTAGTAGGCTGTGTGGCTTGGATATATCCTATATCAGTTATTGGTTGAAGTTTTTGTTGAGTCTAGTGAATAGGTTATTAAACCTAAGTTAATGTCCCAAGGCTACCAAGAGGGGGGCGGGGGGTGAATTGGTATTTAAAAATTTTTCCTCTTTTGATAAATTTAACTGAAATTAAACTTTAATGAATTTTTTTTTATAAAAAGTTTTTCAACCACAAATTTTTAAAAAACAAAATTAAAAGCAGAAAATAAAAAGTTGTAAAATAAAAAGACACACGATTTATAGTGGTTCGGTCTAAACCAGACCTACATTCACTCCCCAGAGACACCCTCTAAGTATTACACTAATACTAATAGCGTCTCTCCTTTTGCACCCACAGCAAGGCGGAGAAGCCTTTATAAACACTCTTTTCACCACTACCGGTGCGGCAGAGAACTGTCGTCCTTTTACACTTTCCTTAGTGATGGCAGAGAACCGTCGTCCTTTTACACTCTCCTAGTGTGGGCAGAGAACCCTTCATCTTTCACACTCTCCTAGTGTGGGAAGAGATCCCTTCGTCCTTTCACAGTCTCCTAGTGTCGGCAGAGAACCCTTCATCTTTCACACTCTCAAAGTGTCGGCATAGAACCGGATCTCCTTGACAGATCTCTTCGCAAGAAATCTAGAAGGAAGAAAGAAAAAGAGTGAAGTAATCTCAAATTACAAGTAGGAAATCTTATCTTTGAACACAATGCAAAGCCTTAAAGCTCCAGTGGTAGAAATCCTTCTTTGACTGCTCTCTCTCACTCTCTCCTTTACTCTTATTCCAATAGGTACGAAGATCAATGAGCAAAAAGATTGGGTGGCAGTCTAATTTGAACTATATATACAAAAAGACAAGAAAAACTGTCCAAAAACTGTAAGTTTTCAATTCTGTACGCAGTGGATCGTCCCGTACGATCGTGGATCGTCCTGGATGATTTTACTTAAAGTGTCAGAAATGATCCTAAGGTATATTGGTACGAACTATGTTCATACATGCTCATCATCCAGTACGAACTATGTTCGTCCGGTACGAAACGGTTATTACATAGGTCGATTCCCAAAATTCTACAGGACGTAACCAACTGACGTAAATCAGTTCAGTTTGTCCTGGGACAAACAGGTTTCGTCCTGGGATGATGTTATACAGAGAGTTTCGTCCAGGGATGAAAATTTATTTCATCATGTACGATTTCATACAGAGAGCTTCATCCAGGGAAGAAAATTTATTTTGTCCTGAACAATTCCATACAGAGAGATTCATCCAGGGACAAAAATTTACTTCATCCTGTACAATTCCATATACAGAGCTTCATCCAGGGACGAAAATTTATTTCGTCCTGTAAGATTCCATACAGAGAGCTTCATCCCGGTACGAACCATAGATTTTATCTGGACGAATATTGCAAGGTGAGAATCTCGAGACGTTCGTCCCGAGATGAATATTAAATTCGTCCTGGACGATTAAGACTTAGAAAATTTTTTACCCGCCTGTTCGAACCACTGCTCTTTTGAGGGGTTAATTGACATGATCATCCCATACGAGCCTGGTTCATCCCGTACGATCAGTTTACAAAAAGTGTTCCCCAAGAGTGTGTTGTGATTTTTCACTCAATGACAATCACTCCCTCTCATTTAAAAACTTATAATTTACAAATGAATAATTTGAAGTCTTCATCGCTTGGAGTTGATTTTCCTGAAATGTTAGTACACACTAGAGCAAAAAATAAATCTTTCAAAAAGTGTTAGGAGTTTTATAAAATAATAATATTTGAAATCATAAAAATAATACAAGTTGCAAGCATGTAAAACATACAAATAGCAACTCTCTTTACAATCTCCCCCCTTTTCATTATGGAAAAATAATTATTGTTTGTAGGATTTCAAGTTCTAAGTATCTCCTAAACTCCCCATGAATTGATGAACTCATGAAAATAAGGAGGCATTTGAAATACTTTAAAAAAATTATTTTTCAAAAGCTTTATACAACACAACAACACAAAAGACAAAACAATAAAAAAATCAACCACACATACAAAAATCAAACACTATGAAAACATACGAAACAAATAATTTCTCCCCCTTTTTGACAACATCAAAAAGTGAAGAAGAAAAGAATTTTAGAAATATAAGCAGAAGTATGAAATTCATTTAATATTTTAATCTTGAAAGTGATTGAAATAAGGTATGCAAATAAAATCAAAACATTAGAAAAACATAGGATTTCAAATAATTTAAGAAGTGATATAACATAGAGAATAAAAAGAATTTATCAACGGCATGTGTCAATTTAGACATGAAGATATGGAAAATCATTGCACTAAGGATGAATAAAAAAATATTATATTTCAAATTTCAATATAAATTATAAATGAACATTAGATCAATTTGAATTAAGAGATTAAAAGAGTTTGGAATGAAGTAATTATCACATGTGGCGCTTTGCGCATCTTTTTCAATTTTTATGGCATATTTTTGTGCATCTTTTTCAATTTTTATGGCACATATTTTGTGCATCTTTTACTTTAGGCTTATTTTGTGCCTCTTTTTGTCATTACAATATTTTTGCACATTCCTTTTGATTTTTGTACATTTGTACACTTTTCAAGAGTAATAAAATTCTTTCCAAAATCAATAATCTAAAATTTCAAATTTTTCTAAGTGCATAAATACTAATTGAAAAGAGAAATACAAAATAAGAAAACATCTAAATTGCAATAATAATATTAAAGATAATGTAGTCTAAATAAGAAACATGGAAATGAAAATTCTAATAATATCAAGTTATAAGCATCTCTTAAATTTAGAAAATATTATATTTTCTAATGAAATTAATTTTAATTTACAAATTAAATAAAGCACTATTAAGATTAAAAAAAAAGAATGTCATCAAGTCTAACACGTTTCTAAAACATTAAATGACAAAACATTGATATCGGATAAGGCTATTACAATTTGAAGTTTAAGATATCATTATTAACACAACTAAGACAAAAACAAAATAACAAACTAAAGAAAATCACTAACACATGAACTACAATGAAACACATAACAAACACTGAACAAACACTAAACAAATCATTCTGATGGACCCTGATCTGGAGGAGGAGGTGGTGCTGCACCAAAGAAGTTGAAGTAACTACTCATCGTGAACATGTTGGAATTAATGGCATTTATTTGTTCATGCATAAATCCCATATCCTGATTGTGCTGAAAATCTTGCTGCTACAAGTGAGTTTCAATTTGATCAAACCTTTGATCAAAATGAGCCTCTAAATTTTTAAACCTTTGGACCAAATCCTGATAATTTGGTTCAGCAGCTTCTGAAGGTCCAGCTTCTTCTTCTGTTTCACTCAGAACTACATGAGTTTTACTAGGCTCATCCTTATTGAAGATAGCCCTAAAGGATGTGTCGTTGTAGTAGAGAGGTTCTTCAAAGTCTTGTTCAGGATGAATTAAATTATACTTCTTTTCCAAAATATAAGCAATCAGATATCCTAAGGCTGTGTTCTTCTTTCTTTTATGATCAACATGATCAATTTTAGAGAGACCATAAATGTAGTCAATTAGGAGTTGTGCCTCATCTATAGGTTGTCTAGTCATAATCAAGTAGGTAATAGTAGAAAGAAGAGGTGTGATGTTGATTCTATCACTAGCTTTAGGTATAATAGAAGTTCTTAACACATGCTGGATGATACGGGCAACACGCACTAAGGTTGAAACTTTTGGTAAATGATCTTTAATTCTCCTATCTCTAATCACACGATTAACTTCAGTCCAATCAAAACTTGAGGTGATTAAAGTGTGTGCTCTTAAGCCTTCAGTCCTTAAGTTTATAAAAATATCAAAGTCATCCTTGGTGATTTCAACTATCTTTTTGTAAACAAAAGAACTGATGACAGAATGGTCGGAGTTGAATGACATGTTTAACAAGAAATAGTGAAAGGTTTCTTTATTGTAGAAGTGAACTAAAGTGAGGATCAAACTAAATTGAGTGGAGGAAAATAAGTGCATTACCTTAAAGGTCAATTGATCCTGTAAGAGAACTCTAGATGGGGTGATTTTTGCAGACACAAACCTAGCAAATGATTCTTCATTGGCTCTTGAAAGGAAGTTTTCGGATGTATTTCTTGGAGGACCCTTAGCCAAGGTCTTTTGGTTCTTGCTATAACTTTCCATTGAGAGATTTGAAGAGTGGAATGGTTTGAAAGAGATGTGTAAAAATGACTATTCAGTAAAAACTGCCATTAATTTAAAGAAGAGCGACTGTTCGTATAAGACAAAATTTTTGTTCATCCAGTACGAATTCGATTCGTCCCGTACAAAAATATTTCGTATGGACGAATGAATGAGTTTAAAAAATAACGGTTCTTCGTAAACACATAATTTTCGAAGCATCCTTTCGTACAGACTTTTGACCAAGACGATCGTACAGACAAACACGTGTTTATATGGATGATCATAAATTTAACTCATTTTAATGGCAGTTGAAAATCGTCCCCCTCCATGAACCGACATGTGTTCGTCTGGACGAACCAAAGGTTTGTACGGACGAAGTTCATAATAAAAATTGTCTTATCCATTCAACTGCTTCATTCAATCATCCCGTAATTTGAAAAATATTTCATCCCGGACGATCATGATGATCGTACAATTGTATTAAGTGGAAACTCGCATGTAGTCTTCAGATGTTAACGCACAAAAGAAGCTATTTAAATATTTAGCATTTAGTTGAGCTAAGTCACGTTCTTCTATAGTCCAATCTACAAAAGGTGTTTCTACCATAACTCTATCAACTAATCTAGTTGGTTTTGTATAGCCTTCCTGGACTAAGATCCACATACGATAATCAAGTGACTGTAAGAAAGTAGACATGCGTGTTTTCCAAAAATCAAAAGGTATATTGTCAAACAGTGGAGGTCTAGTAAAAGAGTAACCCTCAGGTGTATTTTGATTTCTAAATGTTGCCATCTACGTTAATCAAAAAGTAATTTAAACTTATGATATTGAAACAAAGCTATGATACCACTTGTTGAGTCTAGTGAATAGGTTGTTAAACCTAAGTTAATGTCCCAAGGCTACCAAGAGGGAGGGTGAATTGGTATTTAAAAATTTTCTCTCTTTTGATAAATTTAACCAAAATTAAACTTTAATGAATTTTTTTTTATAAAAAGTTTTTCAACCATAAATTTTTAAAACACAAAATTAAAAGCAGAAAATAAAAAGCTGTAAAATAAAAAGATACACGATTTATAGTGGTTAGGTCTAAACCAGACCTACATCTACTCCTCAGAGGCACCCTCTGAGTATTGCACTAATACAAATAGTATCTCTCCTTTTGCACCCACAGCAAGGCAGAGAAGCTTTTACAAACACTCTTTTCACCACTACCCGGTACGGCAGAGAATCGTCGTCCTTTTACACTTTCCCTAGTGTTGACAGAGAACCGTCGTCCTTTCACACTCTCCTAGTGTGTGCTGAGAACCCTTCGTCCTTTCACACTCTTCTAGTGTGGGCAGAGAATCCTTCGTCTTTTCACTCTCCTAGTGTGGGCAGAGAATCCTTCATCTTTTCACACTCTCCTAGTGTGGGCAGAGAATCCTTCGTCTTTTCACACTTACCAAGTGTCAGCAGAGAACCGGATCTCCTTGACAGATCTCTTCCCAAGAAATCTAGAAGGAGGAAAGAAAAAGAGTGAAGTAATCTCAAATCACAAGTAGGAAATCTTACCCTTGAACACAATGCAAATCCTTTAAGCTCCAGTGGTAGAAATCCTTCTTTGACTGCTCTCTCTCACTCTCTCCTTTACTCTTCTTCCAATAGGCACGAAGATCAATGAGTGAAAAGATTGGGCGGTAGTCTAATTTGAACTATATATACAAAAGACAAAAAAAAATTGCCAAAAATTACAAGTTTTCAATTCTGTACGCAGTGGATCAGCCCGTACGATCGTGGATCATCCTGGACGATTTGACTTAAAATGTTGGAAATGATCCTAATGTATATTGATACGAACTATGTTCATACACGCTCATCATCCCGTACGAACTATGTTCGTCCAGTACAAAACGGTTATTATATAGGTTGGTTCCCAAAATTCTACAGGACGTAACCAGCTGACGTAAGTCGGTTCAGTTCGTCCTGGGACGAATAGGTTTCATCCTGGAACAATGTTATACAAAGAGTTTCATCCAGGGACAAAAATCTATTTTGTCCTGTACGATTTCATACAGAGAGCTTCGTCCAGGGACGAAAATTTATTTCATCCTGTACAATTCCATACAGAGAGCTTCGTCCCGATACGAACCATAATTTTCATCTGGATGAATAGTGCAAGGTGAGAATACCGAGACATTCATCCCGGGACTAATATTAAATTCGTCCTGGATGATTAGGACTTATAAAATTTTCTACCCGCCTGTTATCTCCTTTGCTCTTTCGAGGGGTTAATTGACATGATCATCCTGTACGAACCAGGTTTGTCCCGTACGATCAATTTACAAAAAGTGTTCCCCAAGAGTGTGTTTTGTGATTTTTCACTCAATTACAATCACTCCCTCTCATTTAAAAACTTATAATTTAGAAATGAATAACTTGAAGTCTTCATCGCTTGGATTTGATTTTCCTGAAATGTTAGTACATACTAGAGCAAAAAACAAATCTTCCAAAAAGTGTTAGGAGATATATAAAATAATAATATTTGAAATCATCAAAACAATACAAGTTGCAAGAATGTAAAATATATAAATAGCAACTCTCTCTACAATCCTATCTTCAACTGGAGCTACTCCATTCTTTTCACAAATATGCTCATTGCATATCCTGTTGTGGGCCCCAAAAATTCACACCCCGGCCTCCCCGTGCTTTCGAGGGAGTTTTAACAAAATAAGTTCTGGGGTAAATTTCAAAAGGCAGATTGGATTTGTAGATAAGACACTACCCAGAGATTTTGTCCTCATTTTTTAGAGAACTTTTTAATATGAGTTATGATTTTCTATAGGTGTAAGCCCCTATAGTTAATTACCTCTCAATAATGAGAGAGAACATTTGATTAAGGCTAGTCTTCAAATGAAATCATCATATCCGTAGATACATGGTATCAGGGTTTTGGAAATTTTTATATTTAAATTTTGGAATTTCCCCATCTTACATTTAAAGCATATGGTGGGGGAATAGATGATGGACCCGATCAAGATCCTATGGTTTCGTCGCCCCAGGCCATTGTGGTCCCTGGTCTACTTAGTCGAAGGAGGTAGTAGGCCCAATCTAACAGAAGGATCCTTGTCGGCATCTATGGGTTGTGTCGTCCAAGGGAACCATGTAGACCTGGGATGACTATTTGTCTAGGGGGACAAATTTGAATCCACGTTAGCTAATAGATTGCTTTGTGCCCTATCAATTATATCTTATTAATTCATATCTAAAGGATTTAATGTCCTTGGGGAACATTTGGACTCTGGCCATAATCGTAAAATAGTGGTTCCATTTGACGGCAAATCACTCGGTTGAGAGGGCCTAGTCATAATCGTTTAACTACAGTGTCATTTGGCGACAAAACTGTCAGTTATAAAACACGTGCCACGTCCTTGCTGGCAAGAAATCGTTTGAGAATGAATCATACTAAAATTGTCGACCATACACTAACTCTTTGTGAGCTAAAGCATATTTGAATTTGTCCACTTCGGTAAATTGTTGTGAAGGGTGGATGTATTTTTCTTTAAGTGTTTTAATGGTTGAATTTTAATTTTAAGTATTTAGGTTTTTGGTAATTTTTTAGGTTTTGAATTTTGTGGGCATTTGGGAGGCATTTTTTTTAGATTTTGTGGACCTCTTCAGTTGAGGTTTGCATTCAACACTACCATCATTGGGGTGTTAACGAATATTTTATTTTGTTGGTTGGACCTTATCGACCCTATCAACTTACCAATAAACGATTGGGTTCGCTATTTGTAGTATGCTTTTATGAGCGAATTTTTCATATTATGGGCCTTGAAGGCTTAATATGAACGTGTAAAATATATGTTTCGGTCAACACTGTGACCGAACATTTGTTTGATGATTCGAGCCATGTCGACTCCTATCTACCCGCATAGGAGGATTGAGCTTAAACTTAAGTTCATTTATTGGCTCGCACAGCATCTTTAGACGTCATGTGCGAAAATACAACACGCTCGTTGGGGCCCATACAAGTTTATGATTCTACACATTATATGTCATCACTTGTGAGTAGAATACCATGTGTGTGACAAGTCTTCTACATTTGTCTATAGATATCCAACACACTGCAAATCTTCGTCTTTGCTTCTAAATTACACCTCGCACAAACACCTACATGCTCAAGGGATTAATTATTTTGACAGTATATCCTTTTTCATCATTTGCATACAGGTTAATGTGCTAATCTAAATTCTGTCATTAATTACTAGTTGAGTTGCATTCATTATCGACACCTTCATGCATATTAGCTAATGAATAATAAACTTCATTGCATGTTCACTATTATCACTTGTAAGGGATTAGTGTGTTTGCATGTAGCTAAATGACATCATTTGTGGATAATATCATAGGTGCATACTTGCATTCATAGAAGACCCATCACACTTGCGTTGTATTTAATAGGCCATCTTCTAGCATTGATTGTGAAGGATGATATTATATGTGTTCCCAATCTCTTGCTATTTCTTGCAGGAACCTTACATTTCTATGTTCATTACGTATTAACGCCTTCCATTTATAAGGAATTGCTAACTTGCTTGAAGTTGAGTTATTGTCAATGATGAGGAGTATTCGTTGCATATTAATCAGTATGATTTAAGGATTTTCAGAGCATTTGCTCCACAGTCGAGTAGCATTGATTGTGTAGTAGCTTCCATTCACTGTCATTATCCTGCCTCTTATCGTTGCTTACAAGCAAATAATCATATTTTCTACAACCCTTGTTGACTATTAGTTGTAAAATGGTAACGTGGCATATTATAAATCTTTCACCTTCACATGAATTATCATGTTCTCCATAACCTTCATTACTCGTTGCTTGCAAGCAACTGGTATGCAAAAATTTACTTATCACCGGTCATTTGAATGCTGCATGTAAATGAGCCATGTTGAATGTTACAAGTCTTCCACTGTCATATGAAGATGACTCAAATCTTGTATGATGAGTTTGCATAATGACACTTCCAATCCAATTGAAGTGACAATTCCTTAATGTTCATTGAAAATTTTTCATTGTTAATTATGAACATGTCACTGCATTGTCCATTTGCTCCTTATTTGCATGTTGCCATTTTATCAAATTACAAATTTTATTTTAAATTATGTTCCATATCATTCAATTGGGTCCTGTGGGCTCCGAAAATTTGGCCACGGCCTCCGCCCTCTTTACTTTTTCTTCCAGGGGGAGTTTTAACAGATTAAGTTCCAGAGTAAATTTATGAAAGGAAGATGGTTTTGTAGATAACACATTACCACGAGATTTTGCCCTCATTTTGTTAGGACTTTATGATTTGAGTTCTAATTTCATATTGGTGCAAGCCCCTATAGTTAATTACCCCTCCAATTCATGAGAGAACTTTCAATTAAGGCTAGTCGTCAATCAGATACGTATAAAATACGTGTTATCTAGCATATAGTAGCAGCATGGGTATAGGGTGATTGAGATGTTTGAAGGGTTGAAAGATCTGATATTTAAAATTAGAATTTTCACAATCTTTAACTTAAAGTGGATGGTGGGGGAATGGATGATGGACCTGATCAAGATCCCATGGTTTCGTTATCCCGGGCCATCTTGGTCCCTGGTCTACTTAATCAGAGGAGGTAGTCATCCCAACCTGATAGAAGGATCCTTATTGGTATCCATGGGTTACTTCGTTCAAGGGTATCTTATAGAATTGGTGTGGGTGTTTGCCTAAGGGGACAAATCTGAATCCACTATAGCTAATAGAGGGCTTTGTGCCCTATCGATAATATCCTATTGATTCATATATTAAGGATTTGATGCCACTAAGAAACGTATTGGCTCTGGCCATAACCATATTTTATGGTGGCATTTGATGGCAAAACCACTCGGTTCAAAGAGCCCTGGGTCATAACATTTTATCTAACAAAACCACCAGTTATATGATATGTACCACGTCCTTACTGACAGAAGATTATTTAAGAATGGATCCTAGTGATATTTTCGACTAGGCATTAGCTCTATGTGAGCTGAAGTTATATTCGAATTTGTCCACATCGGCAAACTGTTGTGGATGATGGATGGATTTTGTTTTAAGTATTTAATGGATGGATTTCAATTTTAAATATTTTTGGGATTTCTAGAATTTTGGATTTTGGGTATTTGGATGGAATTTTGAATTATTTGGAATGGACCCTACCGATTGAGTTTTTCTGTTCAACGCGGCCATCATCGTTGACCCTATTAACTTGTGAGGTCATTTCTATTTTTATATTAAACCTTATCGACCCTATTAACTTGTTGATAGGGGATCAGATTTCATAGGCTTTGTGCTTTTATTAATAAATTCATATTGTTCTAGGCCTTGAAGGCCTAATATGAATGCATTAAGACAAATTTACCAGTCATCACAACTGTATATTTATTTGATGGTTCAAACCTTGTCAACTCCTATTGATCCGCATAGGAGGATTGGGTTCAAACTTGAATTCACTTATTGACCCACACAGCATTCCTAGACATCACGTGTATACTGATAACACACTCGACGGGGCCCATGTAGGTGTTTGGGGGCATTTTGTAATTATTTACTAAACTTTGTCGACTCATATCTACCTACCTAGGAGGATCGGGTTCAAACTTATTGACCCGCACAGCATCCCTAAACGTCATGTGTGTTCCTACAACACGCTCGCCGGGGCCCATGCAGGTGTTTTATACATCCCCTTCTGTGTACCTATGTGCATACAGATTACGGTGCATGTGTAAGGAATTTAGGACATTTGATGGATCTTCTTTTCACTACGAAAGCTTGTAGAGATTTTTTTTTTACTGAATATCATCTGCTTCCGCTTGGAGATGATTGATGTGTTTAATTTCCATTGGATGCAATTAACTATAAGGGTACTATTATGTTCTTTGCTACAACAACTTGTAGGTGCTTTATATTTACATTTACATTTATTATTATCATTTATAGATAAACAATATTTGTGGTAGCTCTTATGCGTTGTGTCTCTTTTATGATGTTCACCAATTACTGCTTGTAGGCACATTGTGCGTTGCTCAGTGTTGGCCCTTAAATACTGTAATGATCACTTTCTTTATGTTTGCAGTGGATAGGAATGCATGTTTACCACAATATTGTCACAGGTGGTATGGATAATCATTATAGGCTTTTATGCTTATCATGCCCATAGTAGAGATTGCTAGATCTCCAATTTTGTTCATGAGCATACCACTGCACTCCTCATGGGTAAATCATTGCATGCATTTAAGAATTTTGATCTCATTTTACATTTGCATATTGTTGTATACATTCCATATGTTGTTCATGAACATATCATCGTATAGCTCTTGCCTTCATTCATGAATATTTCTATTGCAAATCTATTTTCATGGCTTATATTTTGATGATTGATAAATACTATTTCTCTTGGACTGCTTGTTGCTTCTTACATTTCAGGAATCGAAGATCGGACGAACAAGACGAAGCCAATTCAGGATTGCGTAGGTTTAGGG
Organism: Dendrobium catenatum; assembly: GCF_001605985.2. NCBI lineage: Eukaryota > Viridiplantae > Streptophyta > Magnoliopsida > Asparagales > Orchidaceae > Dendrobium > Dendrobium catenatum. The sequence goes on from NW_021318723.1 coordinate 1,416,533, forward strand.
TTGAGTTAGTCTGTACTTTTGTTTTTCACTTCTTGAGTCTACTTGTAATGGTCAAAGAGACTGATGCTAAGTAACCCTTCACACACACACGTGAGAGACTTAGAATTTCTGTTTTTACTCATATCGACCAGGACGATTTTTTACATCGGCCTGGACGATCAGGCTTAAAACAGAAAGTCTAAATAAGGATTCTTAATTAAGGCAGCCGTCATTAACATATCGCTGATCTTGTGAGGGGATTCACAAGGGTTGCTTCAAGGATCGCTCTGCTTGTTCTTCGTCTACAGTTTCTCGAACGTGGAAGGGTCGGTAGAGGTAAGGAGTTAGCTTTTGGTTGTGGTTCTCTACCAGCTTCAGGAGGAAGCAAAAGGAGGTAGGTTCTCTGCCTTGCCGGGGTGGCAAAAAGGAGGTTCTCGTGAGGGCTTCTCCGCCTAGCTGTGGGGGCTAAAGGAGAGTCACGTTTTGTAGTGCAATACTTGGAGGGTGCCTCCAAGGAGTGTACGTAGGTCGAGTTGACCGAACCACTATAAATTTATGTGTACTTGTTTTCTTGCTTCCGCACTTTTAATTCCGCATTTATTTTTTGTGGCGTGATTTTGGTTTATGTTTTTTATTCTTTGTTAAAAGAAATTTTAAAATACCAATTCACCCCCCCCCCTCTTGGTTAGCTTGGGCCAGTTCTATAGGGCTTAACATCCCTAACGAACTTTCAATTTCATTATGTTGCTTGACTGTATGGATCATACTCATCTTTCTCTTCATTTATTTGTCTATTACAAATCTCTCTTTCACAAATGAGTTGATATATTTATGCAAGCACTACGTTCAAGTTCCTAATCATATACCAATGGCTGCACTTTCTGTATGTATATTGTTCTTCTTGTGTAGTGAGCATTTAAGTTGATAAGAAATTTCTTAAAGTTGATAGGAAAGTTTCAAGTTGTTGGCTGCAAGTGTCACGACCCGACCCGGCTAGCTCGAATTAACGGGGCGGGAGCAGACAGTCGTACAGGAAAACATCATAACATAAACATAATCATTTCATATAAACTTATATATTATAATTTGAATTTCCTCAACAAATAAAATAAGAAAGAGCCACTAAGAAAACATCAATACAATAATTGTTCAAATTTGTTTCTTCTCACACAACTACTTAAAACTTAAATAATCAACAGTTACATAAACTCCCACAAACTTGATAGATACAGATTAAAGACTCAACATAAAACATAAAATATAAAAACCTTTCTTTTTTTCGAGGTCCTCTATGATGTTAGGTATACTGCAGTCTTGTACCCATCACTTCTTAATAATTTCTCCTGAAAAATATTTTTAAACGTAGGAAGAGTCAACACTCAGCAGGTGAAAAAAATTTATCTTAAATTTATAAAAAAAAATTCTTATCTTTCTTAAATATGTCATTAATCATGAAATACTAAAAGATCAGAATAAGCATTTATGCATGAATTTATAAAACAGTTTCAATAATTATTCTTAAGACATTTTTATTTTTCCATATCATTCTTTTCTTTCTTTTCCATAAATTTTCCTTTTCCTAAAATCATTTCATTAAATGCATAACTTTCAAAGTCATAATATGATAAACACCTGTCCTGAAAGTACCAGTATTTGTACTGATCAGGTACACAATCTTTTGGTCGTTTCCTTTACCATTTGGTTCCAAAGAACTCCATTACAATTTGAATTTTGCAAGCCCCTTTACCATTTGGCGCCGTAGAATCTCATTACCATTTGTTTGGCACTTCCGGATCAACATCCACATACAGTTTATAATATCTATATTCATCAAAGAATTAAAACATATTCAATGCATCAAATGATCTTTAATGTTTTTCGGGTAAAGAAACTTTTGTATCTCTTAAACATGAAATTGTTTACTTTTTTTAACATTCTAAGTAATGTGACATATGTATAAACAAGAATTGTAATGCTAAATCAATAATAGAAAATTCATGAACATTAATTTGTAACATTTTAAAAGTGCAAAAATATTTAATTAAATTTCATAAACTCAATTTAAATGTAATTCACCTACCTTGCAAGTATCGAACCACCTCCACAACGTTGCATGACGTTGTCTAACCACATGTCTTCACCTAAATCCACACCTAAAGATAGTTACAATTGAACTAAGCACACATCATAATTATTTTCAATAATTAACATAATTAATTTTTTATTTTCGGAATTATTTAAAATCCAAAATTTTGGAAACCCTAAATCTTAAATTTTGCTCAAATTTTTATATCAAAATTATCCTTAAATATTATTTAATAAAAATCTTATTAATTTTTGTATTAAATAATTAGGAAAATTATTAAAAATAAATAAATTTTTCATTAAAAAATCTAAATTTATGCTTTAAAACATTCCTAATGCCCTTAGGAATAACTTTTGTAAAAGCACTTTATAGAAATTTAGGTTTTAGTAAAGACCTAAAATTTCATCCTCTAAAATTTTCTCCAAAAACTTTATTTTCATCGTTAAATCATTCTTCTAATCCTTCCTTAAAGGTTTTGTAAAGAAATTACAAAAGAAAAACAAATTTTGGAAAAACCCTAAATTTTTCACTACCAAATATCTTGAGATTTAGATGAGGAAATAAAATTCTAAGACATACCTTCTTCTTCCCTTGACCTCCTCTTCGATTTTCCCTAAATGTTTCATCAAAAAATCACATTTGGAATCGTGCCCGCACTCCTTGCCCTCGTCCGCCCCTCTAGTTTCCGCTTGGTTTGGCCGAAAATATTGAATGGGAGATGAGGGAATGTTTCGGTTTGCTTATATTAGGAAGATAAGGGGATTTTCCAAATGTCCATTATGCCCTTAAGTAATTTCGGCTTAAGAAAAGAGTAAGGGTAAAATGGGAATTTAGAAGCTTCCAAAAATAACTCCAATTTAAGCGAAATTGGATACAAATTCTATATATCAAAACGATTAGAATTTTTTATAGGATTTTATAAAATTATTTTCGTCAAATTCCGTTAACTTAAAAAATTTCACTTGTCTCGTCGCGATGCATCGAAAAGCGTGCGACGACATACGATCGTCATTTTTAGGTTTTATAGCAAGTGCATCATTACATCCACCATGATGTTCTTACAATATGAATGATAATACCAACCTTTTGTATGTTAATTAGCAACATGTTTCTACTTGACGTGGCTTTCATGAATCGACTATAGATTTTTGCGTTATCACTTGTAGGTAGATTTCCTCACATACCTTTGTCAATAATCTGCTATGCTTGTTGTTTGCTTTTTCTCAATGTTCATGGGGCTCCTCTATTATTTGTTCACATATTGCTATTGGATATAATTGTTTCAAATCACTATAGTTTTAAACCACTTGATTGGGTGTTTGAGATGAATATCAAAAATCAGTTGACATAATTCTCATGCAAATTTTGCTATTCATTAAAAGCATCATAACACGAAACCTGACTATGTCATTTACAAGTCATCACTACTTATTTGCACAAGGCTTGAATGATACCTTCCAATTTAACAATTGCCTTGAAATGAAAATTCTTAACATTTTGAAATTTCTTATAGACAATCATATTCAAATCTATGTAAAATTTATATTCAAGTCTTATACAATCAAAGCTTATTGAATTATACTTAGTTCATTCAAGTTCTTAGTTAATCATTTGAGTTTTAAAACTCATTCCCTGCTGTCCAAAGTTAATCCAAGCTCTTTGTCATTCTAGTAGCAAGTACAAGTTGTATGCCTCTTGTTGTCCTTATAAATTCAAGTCTGAGTCCAATTCATACTCATTTGTTGCAAGTTCAAATTCATGTTCGATTTCATTTAGATTTGAGTTCATTTAAGTTTGGTTTAGGCACAATTTTAACTTTAGTTCATTGTCCAAATCAAGTCCTTTATTTGTCCAAATTTATTCAAGTTCCATGTGTCTTCAGTCGGAATTTCGACAACCTCCCGGTGTCTCCCCCATTTAGGGAAAATTTTGGGAGACTAGCCTTCCCCTCATTGCTATTTGAGTTCTTTAGGTAGGTGTAAAATGACACCGCGGACACAAATTCTTCAATCTCTGCCCGCTACATGACCATTTCAGGGTCTTGGGCACCTGTTGAAAAGAGCACATGGATTTCTCCACGTATGGGTACTTATTTTTCGTCTCCCTCACGCTACAAGAGTGGTCTAGAGATTACCCACCTCATCGCAAGCATCGTGCCGGTTTCCCTCTGTACTACGCTACTGACCGCGTAGGGGGTTTGCTGGCTCGTCTCTAAGTCGAGAGCAGGATTTTTGAGTTAGAAAATTTTTATACCTTTGCACGGACGGCTATGGATTTGGCACGTAGAGTGAGGTAATTATAGTCAACTAATATAAATTATAGATAATAATTATTAACTATAATTAACTATAGTCGATTATAATTAATGATAATATTATACATAATTAATTAGAATTAATTATAAACTTCTAAAATTAATTCTGATTAATTATAAAAAATAACTAATTATGCTTAACTATAATTAATTATTCTTAACATTAATAAATCATAATTAATATTAATTATGACTAATATTAATTTTGATTAACTATAAATAATGAGTAGTGTGTGTGTGTGTGTGTGTGTGTGTGTGTGTGTGTGTGTGTGTGTGTGGATAGAAAGAAGCAAGGGGATTGGGATGGAGGGAGCTCTCGCGTGGGTAGCAAATGGAAGAGCAACCCGTGAAGCCCTCTTTGTTCTCTTTGTAACGACAAGAAGGGCCATTCTACAAGGTGTAGAAAGATCGGGAGATTTTGGCAGGATTTTCGATCGAGACATAAGCGGCGCCGAGCTACAGGTATTTCGTAGGGTTTTTGTAGGTTTTCCGGCAGGATTTACGTTGTAATATATTTTTTTGATTTGATGTTTAGGTCAACAAGTCCAAGTTCAAGTTAGGCTACAAGTCATTTGGTTCAAGCTTAAGTTTCAAATTATTTGAGTTTAGTTTGAGTTCAATTTGTGAGTTCCCTGTGATCCAAATCAAGTCCACTGTTAATTTGTCTAAGTCTTGTGCGTCTTCGATTCAAATTTCGAGAACCTCCCGACGTCTCCCTCGTATGAGGGAAACTACATGAGTCTTAGCCTGCTTGCCATATCAAGAAAGATGTGTACGGTTGGTGTCGGGTGACACCGCAACCGTAGTCTTCAACCCCATCACGCTAGAGAAAGACTTGTATGGGTCTGCGGGGTACCTATTTGAAATTCCCTATTGTTTCCTCGTAGGCGTTAAAGCATCTATGGGTACTTACACTTGTCCCCACCACACTAGACAAAAGTGTATACAGTGTTTACCCGCCTCGCTGTAGGCATCACACCAGGATCACATCCCACCACACTAGAGAAAAAACATGTGGATGATTTTCCGGTATGTCGCGAACACCAACAACGGGGTTTTGAGTTAAGAATGTTATACCCGCACGACTGTGATTCCACAGTTGCACATGGACTGGATGCAAGGATTGAATTTCTTGTAATGTTGTGCCCAAACTTTGGAAGAAATTGTCCTCTTCACGAGAGTTTGCTATGGCTTATTTCACCTTTATAGTTAACATGATGAACCTTGCAAACGCTAGAATTATCCAAATGGTTCTTGAACATGTAATGAGTCAATAGGTTTGAGCCATCCACAGCATCAATATTTGCTTCATGGTCACAGCTGAAGTAGTAGCTTCACCCTTATCTGCTTCAGCAATTCCATAATAAACATCTGAACCCAACTCCATGCTTTCAAGTTTCCTTTCTAGTCCTTCTTGTGACATGGATAAACTCTAGCTTTGATACTTCTATGGTATCTTACTATTTTTCTACCAGAAAAAAGATTTCCTAGTAGATTCTAAGTTTCTGGAATTAATTGTACAACATGATCTTAATTGATCATGAGCTCCTTTAGCTTTATCCATGTTAAGCTTAAAGCAATGAGTTCATCATCTTCAATATCACGAGGCCCACTAATGGTCCCATTCAAATGGGAAGGATTCAAGAGATTGACGATGCAAATTATGACATTGTTGTTCACTGTCCTCCTTAATGCTGTTGGCTCATCTAACTTGAAGAACTGAAACAATTTCATCTTCCAATCTGCTTAATATGGTACCATTTTTAGCCTGCTCGCTGCAAGATTCATCCATTTGCATCTGTAATCTCTCATCCAACCATACTTCAGATATACAAAGCAGTAAACCATCAACCCTACGCTTGCAAACCTTTGTGTATATTTAACTCTCTTATTTCTTTTTCATACTGCCCAATTCCCTTTGCAAACTCATCACAAAGATCCTCTAACAAACAATTTGATTTCCTATCATTTTTTAGATCTTTAAGAGCCTTCAATAATGTAGTTTTTGTTTAATATAACTCCTTCGCAATTTACGATGCAAATTCTCTGACCGTTTTCTTAAAATCCTCTCATCATCTAGCTCTTCTCTTATGGACTGAACAGCAGCTTTCATCCTATCTTTCTCCTTGTTCTTCCTAACTACTTTATCTACTGCAATTTGATTCATCAAATCATCCATTTCCTGATGACGGCCCTTTTTCTCTTGCTTCAGCTCCTGAATGTGCGGCCTTGCGTGTTCCAACTCCACTTTCAATGCTTTAACTACAGATACATTAGATGCATGCTATTCTTCCAAGCTCCAAATACGATTCAAAACCTTCAATAATTCAGTTGATGTTTTGAGGCTATAAACTGCATCTTCAATCCTACCTTTTAGATCTAGTGAGCAGCCAGGATTAGTCGATGGCTTAAAAGGGGTAACCTCGATGGAGCTACCTAGGTTGCAGGAGATACAAGCTGTAAAGCATGATTCTTCCCTTTCGTTCGACTTGTGGTGTTGGGATAATGAAGCAACAACATGCCACCTTAAACAACCAGCACTCTTAGGAAGATCAACACAACAAACAGGCAAGAAATCATCAGGATCCCTTCCTAAATCCCCACGGCAGTGAAGTCGCCCGCTCTTTTGACTAATACCGACCATGGGCAACAAATCCTGCACCTCTTAGAGATTCGCATCAAGCTACCTTGCCGAAACAGATTTGTTCTGCCTCGCCGCCGATTGACGCTATCCCTGACACCGGCGTTGGCTTCCAATTGCTCACTTTTGTCTTCCTCCAGCTTAAGGCAGGGGAAGAGGTGCAAGGTGAGATTGGTAATCCTCTCATGAGGCCGAAAGTAAGAAAATCATGATGAGGAGATCATAACAGGAAAAGTTTATTAGAGGCGTGGCCGTCGATCTACGGCCATGATCGCTCTGCTTTTGATTTTCATATTTATTATTGATTTATTAGCATTATTTATGAAGCATTATTATGCTTTTTCATTTTTGCCCTTAAGGGCTTAGATACGTTTAAGCCCTAGGGGCATAGGTATTTTCTCATTGTATGGGCTATTTAAAGCCTCCCTCTTCTTCTTTGAGGGTTAATGAATAATAATAAGAAAATTTCCTGCAACTCTTGTCTTGAGAGCGTGAGAGCTTTGGAGAAAACCCTTGGAGAGGGAACCGATTCATCCACCAACATTGGAAGCGCCCGGGTTCGTGGATTTTATTTTATTTCTTCTTTTTGGCTTCATCTCTCCCTTCCCCTTCCTCCTAGCCGCCGGCCTAGGGCCCCTAACCACTTAGTCGTTGGATTCCCTAGCCACACTCCACATTGACTCCGGCCAACTCCTCCCCCCCCCACCAAACCAACCCATCTCCCCTCTACACCCTACACCACCAGCCCACCATCTCGTCACCACCACTAAGCCACCGGCCTCCTTAGCCTCACCCTCACCGTCGGCTAGCTCACCCATCTCCACCCAAGCCCAGCTTCCCCCCCCACCACCACTCACGTCCAAGCCACAAGCCGCCGGCCCTCCCCTTGGTTTCCTCCCATCTCCACTTGCCATTAAGTCTTTCCTAAATTAGTTTTCATATTTTTTGTAACTCTATTAATGATTGAATTCAAATATTTTTGAATTTGAAATAGTTGCCTAATTTATAAATCCTATTTTGAAATAAGTTGGTAGAGATTTTCAGCCACCTCAAGGATGGCCATGTCTACGGGAACACGAGCATATCTCCACCTTGAGGACAAGGTGTATCTTCGGGAGGGGAGTATTGTTAGACCGGTCCAGTGGAATGGTCCACCCGGTCCACGCGGGATCGGCCCAAATACTAAACAGCGGATCCTTTCTGCCTATGACAGATGCCCCGCGAGCCGCAAGCCTTGCGGGAGCCGAATAAGAAGTTTTTTTGGGGGAATTAAGAGGGAAATTTGAATGTAGGGATTGTTTAGAGATTTCCTTTTGATTTGTATCCATTAAATAGTTTATTTTCCTAGGGTTAGGGCATCTTGAATTTGGATGTTATTTGAGATCTCTTAGATTTAGATTTTCTTTAGGCTCTAGCGGCATCTAGAGATTTGGGAGAGATCAATCCTCCTCTCGAATTGAGGATCAAGTGTATGTTGCTATTTTTCATGTTCCTTTTATCAAATAATACCAATTATCTACTATTTTTATGATTTTGTGCGGATTTTCATGAAGAATTCTTGCTATTTTATGAAGATTGATAGGAAATACTTGAGATCAACAAGTGTTTCCTATCATCCATCCCCTTGGGAGCTACTGTTGCTACCTGGAATTCAAGAATTGTTGTCACAGGTTGGTTACTTGCTGTTAAAAGGTTCGAGCTTGAATTTATTGATGTCTGAGCCGTCTAAGAAGCCTCCAACTGTTGTCCAAGCTTTCGAGAAGGTTGAATCTTAGCAAAGGGTGAACTCTTGCCTTTTCTTATATCTTCCTTGTTGATCCTAGTGGTTATGATTGATTGAAGCAAAATCTTGCAACGCTCTACTAAAGCTTAGTGTTTAGTAGGAATTGTGTGAGAGATCTATTATAGCCCTACTCTTATTGTTAGATTAGGGATTTCTTGTTGAAACCCATCTCGTATTCAACTTCAAGAGTAATTGATTGTTATGTGATTTTTTACTTTTCACGAGTAACTTGGGCTAAGCTTGTGTTTACCACTCTCTGTATTTTATTTCATTGTTTAGCTCACCATAAAGCTTTAATTAACTTGCTCTTAAAAATCAAGCATGCAAAATCCTTATCTAAATCATAATTTCATATATGTCTTGCATCATCCGGTATCAGAGCATGGTTTGCTCTAGTTGCATGTGGTAGAATCCATCTAGAGTTTTAAATTTCCATTGTTAAGCTTAGCAAATTATTCTAACCTTACATTTTTTATCATTTAATATATTGCGTGTTTGCTGTCCATCACATTTTGATTCAATTAGTAATCCTTTAGGAACATTCCATATATTTTTAGGTGCTACCCATCAAACCCCTATAACCCTTAGTAACTTATAGTGTATCCAAATTGACCCTAAACAACTTGGCAGAACTTTAGACCTGTTGGTAGGTCAAATGGATAACATTGGCCAACAACTCAAGGAAAACTAGGCTGACTTAGCTGACCTCTATCGTTAGACGACGGAACGCTTCGATACCTTAGAACGAAGTAGGAACCCTCCTCCCCTTTACACACCTTTTAGAACTCCATCCATGTACGAGGACGACACCTACCAAGATGAGGGCCTTCCTCGTTCACCTCATCGAGCTCCCCACTATGGACACGATCGCCACCTTGACCCTGATATTCCACTAATGAAAAATATCAAGGTTGACACTCCTACCTTCGACGGAATCATAGATCCCCAACATTTTCTAGAATGGATTAAAAGGGATGGATAATTTCTTTAAGTGGTACAATAAATCCGAAGCTAGGAAGGTTAGTTTTGCCGAGATGAAACTCACTGGTATGGTTAGTCAATTTTGGTCTAATTTAAAAAGCCTTTAGAAGCTTGAAATGAGTATCTCATCACTGATTGGCCATCCATGAAACGTGAGCTTAAGCAGAAGTACTTGCCTCCCTCGTACTTCCCCAAGTTATTATATATATAGAATAGGTTGACTCAGGGAAACAAATAAGTTAAGGAGCACATTGCATCTTTTGACGACTACCTGATTCATTGTAAAGGGGAGACCTCCACTACGCCCGCACAGATTCTATCCATGTTTCGTACTGGGTTGTGAGAGGATCTTTGTAACGAACTGTTAACCTGGAACATCACTACCCTTAAAAATGCCTACAGTCTAGTGTTAGATCTAGAGGAAACCCGTTCTCAACACCCTAGTTGACACCATGACTCTAGGCTTCCATACAAAACTTCCGGTAGTGCCTCACCTCATTCCTCCACTACCCAGCCGATCCCAAGAAGCAATACCCGACCCTCGCTTGTCCCCCCGTCCTGATGTTAAACGTAAGCCTCCCACTCCGGATACCCCTCAGTCCAACCCCGGGACCAAGTTCTTTAGATGTCAGGGGTATGGGCATATAGCCTCTCAGTGCTCTAGTTCCTATAAAGTCACGAGATCACTGAGGAAGAATTTGAGCCCAAAGTCGATCATATTCATCAAGTAGACAATGATGGTGAATTCTTTGAGGAGGATGATGACACTGCTGTCATCCAATACATTAATAAATTGACACTTCTCCCACCTGCGTGGTGAGATGTGCACTCTCACAACCCGCTTCCATTGACGATTGGCGCAGGACTACGATCTTTCACACCTACACCAAAAATCAAGGATAAGAACTGTAAAGTCGTCGTAGATAATGGCAGCTGCATCAATGTTGTCTCCTCCAGCATGGTGTTTAAGCTTGGCCTGTCTGTAGTTACTCACCCCAACCCCTATAAGGTAGCCTGGGTATACATCACTACCTTGGAAGTAAAGGATGAAGCTTCATACCTATCTACTTTATTGACTATAAGGAGAATATTTAGTGTGATGTGTTGATTATGAATGTGGGACAAATCCTTCTAGGTTGTCCCTGTCTATTTGACATTGATATCTCTGGAGCCTCCCTATCTAAACTCTCCACAGTAGAGTTCGCCTACCAGGATTCCGTGACCTATACCACTAGTTTAAGTCCTGTCGAAAATGTTTATGGGTTCAAACCTGGACCATCGATATATATCATACCCATGTGTCCTAAGTATAGGAGTTTTGAGTCTGCATCCACATTTGCATTGCATCTACATGACTTACATATGGAAATTGCACGCAAAATTGAGAAGAGCAACATTAATTATAAGTTTAACCCACCTTGTGAGAACCCAAGCTTCCCTAGCCACACTCCACTTCAATTTAAGCATTATGTGACCCCACCTTGTGAGAACCCAAGCTTACCTCCACTCCCAAATGATTCCAAAATACCTATAGCGGAGAAGGTTGACATGATTTTAACTGCTGATGTTTCTCTACAAAAGAGGGTGGTCAAAGAAGGTATTTAATTAGGTGAAGAGGCAAGCCAAAGTCAGAGGACATTTGGTTAAAGAGCGAGGAATATCAATAAATCGACCAAGATGCACTAGAGTTCTACGAGAGCACCCGGGATGCGTACTCGATGGAGTCGAGCTTTTTTTCCACCCTGAGAGAGTGATGAGGACATTAGGACATGGAAAGTTTATTAGAGGCGTGGTTGTCGATCTACAGCCACTATTACGTCGCTCTAATTTTGATTTTCAAATTTATTATTGATGTATTAGTTTTATTTATGAAATTTTATTTTTGTTTTCCATTTTTGCCCTTACTTAAGAGCTTAAAGTATGTGTAAGCCCTAGGGGCACAGTAGTACTTTGTATTTTTCTCATTATATTGGCTATTTAAAGCCTCCCATTTCTTCTTTGAGGGTTAATGAATGATAATAAGAAAATTTCTTGCAACTCTTGTCTTGAGAGCTTGAGAGCATGAGAGCTTTGGAGAGAACCCTTGGAGAGGTAACCAGATCATCCGCCAACCTTGGAAGCGTTAGGGTTGAAAGTTCGTTAGGGATGTTAAGCCCTTAAGAACTGGCCCGAGGCTAACTAAGAGGGGGGGTGAATTGGTATTTAAAAAAAAAAAAAAATTTATGTAAAGAAGAACAAAACTTAAAACCAAATCACCATAGAAATCAAAGTGCAAAAATAAATAAATGCGGAAGCAAAACAAAGGAAGATCACTCCGAATTTATAGTGGTTCGGTCAATCCTTTACCTACGTCCACTTCTCGTAGGCACCCTCTGAGTATTGCACTAACTAAGTGTCTCTCCTTTAGCTCGCATAGCTAGGCGGAGAAGCCTTTAAAACATACTCCTTTTCACCAACCCCGATGCGGTAGAGAACCGACTCCTTTTGCTTCCACCTAAAGCTGGCAGAGAACCCAGACCTTTACTGAAGTAGACCTCCTATATATATATATATATATATCTCCCTCTCCCAAGGCTCTCTCAGGTCAAGACAGTAGCACTCAAGGTCTTGAAACATGAGAAACTTCGGGTGATTTAAATAGATTATCAAGAACCGACATTACCATCCAGTATGATATAAATATTGTCCTGGCCGATCAGTACAAAATAAGCTTAATCAGCTGGGACGATTCAGGACGATCAAAAGAAAATTGGTTACACTGTCTAGGCCGATACACATCATCCTGGCCGATTAGTTCAAATTTGGGTACAATCATCCTGAACATCACCCTAAATAGATACTGACCGATGTCAATCGTCTAGGACATCATCCCTGCCGATTCTGTGATCGACCCGGCTGATGTGATCGTATCAATCAACCTTAATTTCTTTCCATAATTGCTAGATTAATTTAGGCATAATTATGTTGTATCATCCAGGCCGATATGGAGATCGTCCTGGCCGATAATTTAAAATAAAGAATACCTAAATTGATCATGGCGACTGATTCATTTTGATTTGAGCCTATCATCCTAGCTGATACACGTATCGTCCAGGCCGATTTGCTTAATGACGGTTGCTTAATCAGGATGCCCTAATTAGGGTTTCTATTTTTAGTCGAATCGCCCTAGCCGATATGATCATCATCTAGGCCAATGTACTCAAAATAGAAAAACTCAGAAAACCCCTCAAGTGTGTGTGTGCAAGGTTACTTAGCAACAGGAAACACTTTTACAATTGACTCAAGAAAGGAAAAATACAGACTTGACTCAACCTAAATCTATCTGATCTTGAGCTGGCTTGAGTTGCATTCGATCTTGTAGACCTGAAAAGTTAATAGGCTAAGCAGTCGTAGGAAATCATGAATGTTTGCTATCATCAAAAGTCTAATCCATAAACTCAGATTTGAAACAAGGGTTCATGGATTTTATTTTATTTTTCTTCATTTTGGCTCCGTATTTCCCTTCCCCTTCCTCTTAGCCGCCAACCTAGGGTCCCTAACCACTTAGCCGCGGCCACTAGCCTCCTTAGCCTCACCATCACCATCGGTTAGCTCTCCCATCTCCACCTCCCACCCAAGCCCACCTTTTCCTCCCACCGCCACCACTCACGGCCAAGCCACAAGCCACCGGCCCTCCCCTTGGTTTCCTACCATCTCCACTTGCCATCAAGTCTTTCCTAAATTAGTTTTCATATTTTAGGTAACTCTATTAATAATCAAATTCAAATCATTTTGAATTTGAAATAGTTGCCTAATTTATAAATCCTATTTTAGGAAACTTACTAATTCATAGGCTATTTAAATTTGGAATTAAATTGGGATGAAATCTTTCATTCCAAATTTAATTTATTAATTTAGGAAAGCTTTGAATGCCTCATTAAATCTCCTTCCCTCTGTATTGCTGTCGGCCCCCCTTTGGGATCTCATTGGAAATTATTTCCAAATTTCAAATTACTCTCTTCGAAATAATTCAAACCTCCTCTCCCTCTCTCTTGGCCAAAATGACATACCTTAGCCTATCTAATTTCTTTCCAAAAGAGAGTCTCTCCTATTGGAATTAAATTAAACCCTCTCCTCCCTCTCTCTACCGGCCACCCACATCAAACCTTAGCATCCAACGCAAGCTTCCTTGCTGTCCAGAAATTTCTGGATGCTAATAGTGGTTGTCCACCCTTCCAAACCCAAGAGAGCTACTGTCTAAGACCTCCTATTCACTGTCCAGTGATTCCTGCAGGAGTTCGCTGCTGTCCAGCCCCTTTGGGAGCGATCGTTGCTGCCTAGAACTATCAAGAATTGCTATCCCAGGCTGCTTATTTGCTGCCAATGGTTCGAGCTTGGATTTGTTGCTGTCCGAGCCATCCAAGAAGCCACCAACTGCTATCCAAGCTTGTGAGAAGGTTGAATCATAGCAATTGACATCTCTCATACTTTCCTCGTTGATCCTTAATTGTGGTTTTGATTGATTCATTCAAAATCTTGCAATGCTCCGCTAAAGCTTAGTTTTTAGTAGGCATTGTGTGAGAGATCTTTCATAGCACTACTTTTATTATTAGATTAAGGATTTCTTGCTGAAACTCATCTCATATGTAACATCAAGATTATTTGATTATTATGTGTTTTTTTACTTTTCGTGAGTAACTTGGCCTAAAACTTGTGTTTTCTGCTCTTTGTGTTATATTCATTGTTTAACTCATCATAAAACTTTAATTAACTTTCTCTTAATCATCACAATAACAACAAACAACAACAACATCAAGCCTTTTATCCCACTATGTGGATTCGACTACATGAATCCTTTTTTTCCATTGTGTCCTATTAAAGTCAAATTCTTGTTTAAATCAAATAAGAAAGGTCATTCTTAATATTTTCTAACCAAGCCTTTTTAGGTCTGCCTCTACCTTTCTTAACATAAGTCAAATCTAATATCTCTACTCTCCTAATAGGGTCATCAGAAGGTCGTCATTTTATATGGCCAAACCATCTAAGGAGACTCTCTCTAATCTTATCTTGTACTGGAGCTACACCAACCTTTTCACGTATATGCTCATTTTGTATCCTATCTCTAAGGGTAAAGCTAAACATCCACCTAAGCATCCTTATCTCTGCCACACTTAACTTAGTATTATACTTCTCTTTTAATGGTCAACATTTGGCACTATAAAGCATTGCAGGACTCACTACCATCTTATAGAATTTTCCCTTAAGTTTGAGGGGTAATTTTCTATCACACAACAAGCCTGATGCATTCCTCCACTTCATTCATCCAACTTGAAATCTGTTGATAATATCCCCATATATTTCACCATCACTCTAAACAATAGATCCAAGATATCTAAAATGTGTACTCCATATATTTCGTTTTAGATCTACTCAAGCAAAAACCTTTAGACTCTAAGGTTGACCTCCATAATTTAAGTTTACCTTCAAGTCCCTCTCTAGTATTACCAATAAAAAGAATATCATCAGCAAAAATCATACACCAAGGTACATCTTCTTGCAAATGTCTAGTGAGAACATCCATGACTAAAGCAAAAAGATATGGGCTTAAGGCTGATCCTTGATGTAACCCAATCAAAATAAGGAAATACTTGGTCAAACCACCTTGTGTTTGAACACAAGTAATAGCTCCTGCATACATATCATTAATGATTTGATATAAGTGTTATTAACTCCTTTCTTTTCAATAATTCTCCATAACATTTCTCTTGGAACTTGCTCTTAATCATCAAGCGTGCAAAATCCTATCTAAATCATAATTTCATATATGTCATACATCAGATCTATTCTGCTAGATAGATTGTGAGAGGAGGACAGAGCTAGGTTTGGCAATTTTTAAAGGTTTGAATGAATAGAGTTTGTAGCTGTGGCAATTGGGATAGGCTTTAGCTTCTTTCGACTGTATGTGGAAGATGAAGCAGAGCAAAAATAGCCTTCACCCATTTCGTATTGATTTAATGACGAGGACCAGCTGATTGAAGGAACGAAGTGATGGTATTTTGACGAAACAAGGTGTATTAATGGCATTTAATGGATTCCATTTAGCTCTGTTTAACTTTTAATTTAATTAAAGCAATGATTCTTATAATAATAATTTATTATTATTATCGTTATTATTAATTTAAAATGATAGAGAAATATTGATTGCACAAAATCTCCTCGATTCGCATAAATCCTCAAAATTTGTACATTTTGTCTTATTTTGACTATTGAATTCGCCGCGCAATTTTCGTTGGAATAATTGATAGTGCATTTTCGGTATTGACGATGGTCCAAATGCAACGGCGAAATCCATATCGCGATCGAACATTGTTTAAGCAACGCCGCGCGACATTTTCTTTGATTTGTGCATCACTGCCTTGACATATGTATCATTTCTTCGGGCAACTTTCTTTGATCGAATTAATAATGTTTTTTTTGTATTTATGACGTGCCGAACACAATGGTGGAATCCCTTTTGCGATCGAATGTTGTTTGGGCAATGTCGCAAAACTTTTTCCTTCATTTGTACATCGTCACCTCGAGATTCATGTCACTTTGCCGACTAATCCCAATTGAATAAATAAAATGTGATTTTTGGGTGTCGATGATGTTCCAGATGCAACTATGAAATCTATTCTGAGATCAAATGTCATTTGGGCAACGTCGCGCGTCAATTCTAGTATTGTTTATCGCTGTGGGCCGATCTCGTTCAATTTGACTGCGAGATGTCCGTACTTAGCTAAATTCGATGTCCTGATTGTAAATGCGTAGTCTATTTGGTAATAGGAGGTCGTTTGACCTTTCAAGTGATGCGTCATTTCAATGCGTGCGTTGCTTGATTCGTCAGTTTTGCTCCCTTTGCGTGTGGTTTGATATGTAGGGGGTCAACACCTGTCTTTAAGAGTAAAGTCACTCATCCACCCGATCATCCTCATCTATGCAACACATAACTTAATATTATGTTTCTCCGTTAATGGTCAGCATTCTAAACCATAAAGCATTGCAGGTTTAACAACCATCTTATAGATTTTTTCCATAAGTTTGAGAGGGACTTTTCTATCACACAAGAAGCCCAAAGCATTCCTCCACTTCAACCATCCAACTTGAATTTTACTAATACCCAATCTATTTTACCATCACTCTAAACAATAGACCCAAGATATCTAAAATGTGTGCTCTTATTAATGACTTGATTCCCTAAAGTAACTATCCCTTCATTAGATCTATTATTACCAAAATTACACTCCATAAATTCAGTTTTAGATATACTAAAAGAAAAGTCTTTAGACTCTCATGTTGATCTCCATAATTCAAGTTTACCTTCAACTCCCTCTCTAGTCTTATCAACGAGAAGAATATCATCAGCGAAAAGCATACACCAAGGTTCAACCTCTTGCAAATGTCTAGTGAGAACATCCACGACTAAAGGAAAAAGATATGGGCTTAAGGCTAATCCTTGACGCAATCCAATTGAAATAGGAAAATACTTTGTGAAACTGCGAACACAAGTAATAGCTCTTGCATACATATCCTTAATGACTTTAGTATAAGCATTAATAACTCATTTCTTATGTGGAACTCTCCATAACACTTCTCTTTATCATATGCTTTCTCTAAATTAAAAAAAATCATATGTAGATTATCCATATTCTATCTATACTTATCCATTAAACCTCTCAATAAAAGTAAAACTTCCATAGTAGACCTATCTGGCATGAATCCAAATTGATTTTGAGAAACATTAGAGTTTCTGGATAAAAAAACATTTGGAAGTATTGATAGAGTTTTTGGATATTTCTAAGATCAAAAAGACAAATCTAATTCAAACCACCCCCTCCCTATTATCGTTCATTCCCACCACTACATAGAGAGTAGGGCACATAATACTTTAAAGAGGGAGGAAACCACTTGATCGCCATTTTTTGAAAAGGGAGAAGTGGACCAAGGCGGGAAGTTTAAATAACCTCCTCTTATTTGGCGTATTTGCACATCCTCATCTTTCCTCACATTTTGCTCTAAGTCATTCACAATTCTGATTGTTGAAACGAAGAAAATGATCATAGTGAGAGAGATACCTCCCTCATTGTAATCACCAAATGAACGAATTCAATTTTTTGTGAAATCTCTCATCTTCATTAAAAATAAAAAACCCTAACACAGGAAATTTGAATATTAGTTATTGGCTTTCAATAAAAGTTAGTTCATTAAAATAATAACTCTTATACATAAATGCATAATAATTACATTGCTATTGAGCACTTTTATAATTTTGGATGATTAGGCATTTACCCAATCCATACTCAAATAAAGGAATTATAATAAAATTTAGTTAATTGGTGAAAATTGACTACATACATATGAACTTAAAATAAATTCAGTGCTTGGGAAGAAATGCTTTAATTATAAGTGATTTTGTTGAAGTATTACATTTTGAAAAAAAAAAAATAGATTATGCTAACACAATTTTTTGTGACTCGGACCGAGTTGAATTGAGCTTGACTAGGACCGATTGACTTTGATCAACTAAATAAAACTCAAATAAAAATTGAGTTTAATTAAAACCAAATTAAATCAAATCTATCCAAATCAAACTCGGTTCAAACTCAATTCAAGCCTAATTGATTCACTTCAAACTCAAATTAATTTTCCAAAAAAGAAATTTGATCAAAAGGTCACGATTGCCCTAAAATTTAAAACCTATGTCGCAGTCTTCTTGTCACATCTCGGGATCTCCTCCATTAGAAGAGGATTTGGGCGGGCTATAGTAAGGATCGAGCTGCAAAGCTTCATTTCATGCTAATTTCGAAGGAAAAAAGAGGGATAGCCTCTCGTATTGGAACAATTATTACGTCCTCTGATCGGACGTAGAGCTACGTTCGGCCGCCAATAACATGTCGCCACGTGCTCTTACTCTTTACTGCGTGACCCGACGATTTGACCCGGAGCAGAACTCGGGAATGCTATGTTCGCAATTTTCTCGGTATTGCTAGGTATTTGCTAGGTATTGCTTTGCAAAAATGAGAAATACCGCCCTATGAAGACCAATACCATGCAAATATCGAGTTGTACCGAGTTTTTTTACAACTCGGTATAACTCAGTACAACTCAGTATTTGCTCGAGATTTACTCGGTATTGCTAGGGATTTGCTTGGTATTGCTAGGTATTTGCTCGGTATTGCTAGAAAAAAATCGGTACAACTCGGTATTTGCTCGGTATTGCTAGGTATTTACTCGGTATTGTTCAGTATTGGTTATTGCCGAGTAAAATCAACCAATACCTAGAAATACCGAGCAATTTTGGGTCCGTTCCGGATCAGGTTGTCGGGGCGCGCGGTAAATAATGAAAGTGTGTGGCGCGATTCTACTGGCGACCGAACGTAGAGTTGCGTACGTTCACCGGACCAAATAAAAGTTCTATTGCTTCCTGCGTGCGTCCAGCCTGAGATAGTTAAGTGGGAAGGAGAGAGACAAGCACAGTTCCTTTGGGTGTGCAACATCTCTTTGGTTCCATGGAAGATAGCGGGAGCTATCTCCCTGTCGTGCGTGCATCCAGTCAAAAGAGATAGTCGGGTGTCAAGTCCACCCTACGGCTAAATCTTCCAGACCAAAAGTAAGAACATATTTCTACGTGCGTACAGGCCGAATCGAGTAGAAGAAAGGGAGATTGGGCCTACCTATGTGCAATAATCTCGACTGAGTGAGAGGACTTCATCTTGGCATGTTCAAAACAAGAAGGTAGGATGGAGCGGATCTTGTCTACAGGCTTAGGCCTTCAATTCTTTTCCCTGGAACAAAAAATGAGTGTTGAGATCATGCCTTCATGTGAGTTGTCGGACCAAATCAAGCTGGATAGGTAAACATTGGTTGTTAATTATTTTTTCAAACCGAATAGTGGATGATCTTGCTTCTTTTCTACTCAACAAATAAAGAAAAGGAGATGCAGCCAAAAGAAATTGAAGGGAAAACTTTGACGAAGCTGAGTTTGGAGGCTACTAAGCTTAAGGAATCAACTCCAATGAAGTTGCGACAAAAGTGACGTCCAAAGAAACCCGAAATAGTAGTGAACCTTACATTTTAGTCATCTTTACCTCTTCATGGTAAAGGTGCTACAGCTGAAACCATTGGACACATGCTTCGACGAGATATATCTCCTAAACTTAGAAAATTCTAAGTATATAAGCCCTTTGGATATGTGGTTAACGGTCATAAACTCTTAGGTCCTTACATTTTTCCAAACACAAAATAAATCACTTTTGGTTGTACTCCCTGCAAAATAGTGGAAATACGGTGATTTCCACTTATCTACTCTCATGTGAGAGCTTGATGAAGATAGTAATGCGGTTAGAGTCGTTGGGGGCTTGTGTTCAATGACCCCCAAGTGCATGTAATGCATTCATATTATGCCCAACACTATCGACTACTATTAAACCCTAGATAAGGTGTTGTCATTTAATGCCAAATCAAATATTTGCTTATGGGTTTTGCAAATGTTGCAAGTTGCATGTATTCTTACTTAATGCTTATTTCATGACAAAATTGACATAGAATGTTTGAGCTCACCCATATTTCTTAAGATTTGTGGATTCTTATGAATGTTATTAAGTATTCAAAGGTGAATTTAATTGACAACGAGCATACCAAATTATTTTGGGAGTTTTCATGAACCTCCAAAAGTTTATGTTACAAGTCTCACGATGGTTAAAGTAAATTAAACTCATTTCTAAGTATTTGCAAAACCTTGAATATTGCGATGGAGATCATCTTTTGCTCAAAACATCATCAACCCTTGGATTTCTTTTAAAGACAATCAAATAGGGTAATTTAATTTCGAGATAAATTTGAGATGTACAATAAGCACTTAAAGGGCCATGAATATAACTTCCTCATATTTCAAAATTATTTAGCTCTATTTATATAGATTTAAAATTAAATTGATGGAGGGAAATAGTTAAAATCATTAAAGGATTGCAAACCCAACTATGTGCTTCTTATATTTTAAATCATAACAAAATTGATTTAGATCTTTCCTAAAACCATAAGTAACCTCATTCCTATTTGAAATTAATCCAAAATATTTAAAATAAAAATATGAAATCTTTCTTTCAAATATGTTTTTCCCTCATGCATGATATCTTGGAGCCTCCCAAAACTTTAAATGTTGCAGTGCATGACTCATAGCACCCCTAAAGAGCTACCATCATCCTTAGAAAAAAAATAATAATGAGATCATTCTGAATTACGTTGAACAAAACTCAACTTGACTTGTTTTGCCATTTTCCCCTTATTCTAGAGTTCCTTTTATCTACATAGAGCTTCCTAAATGACCTTTAAAGAGCTCAAGAGAGCATTAGAGGCTCTTAGAACCAAATCCTAAGTCCCTTATCAAATTTGTTGAACCCAAAATCAACAAGTAGTACCCTAGATATAGAACTCAAATCCTAGTCTTATTCATTTGTTTAGCCCCAAATTAAGCAAATGATTATCTCTCTTTGAACAAAAAAGTCCAACAAATCTTCACTAATTTGAAACCCCTAAAGTTGCACATTCCTCTTCTATTTTCTATGAACCAAAATTTGTAGAAAATTCTCCACTTCTTTAGCCTAAAAAGCCATAGGAGGTCCATCATTCCCAAGCCTCAAAAATATGGGATTCCCTTTCTTTAGCCTCAAAAGTCATAAGAACACCTCTTAACCTCTGCTCAATAAGTAATTGTTAACTCAATTTTCGTTTGGCCAAATACTTGAAGAGAACCCTCCAATCCTTAACACAAAAGCTATAGGTTCTACCATGTTTTCTTCAACCTCAAAGTTATAGGGATTCTCATTTAAACATTAGCCTCAAAGCTATAAATTGGATTTTATTCTCTTTATCTCCAAACCTAAAGGAAATTTTCCTCATCCCTCAGCTTTAAGGTTATAGGAAACTCCTCTTTCCTTAGCCTAAAAGCTATAAGGCTCATTCTACCCTTAACTCTAAATGTTTAGGTATTCCACCATCTTCATTTACTTTATCTTCAATCAAGTAAATAATTTTTATTCTTGGTCTTCTAAGCCTTAACTCTTCCTATTTAACCCTAATCCTGTTGAAAATTGTTTAATATGAATTAGGTTGTTAAATCTAAGCTTATGTCCCAGCGGCTAACCAATGAAAGTTCGTTAGAGATGTTAGGCCCTATGAACTAGTCCCGAGGCTAACCAAGAGGGTGGTGGTGGGGGGGGGGGTGAATTGGTATTTTTTTTTTTAATTCTTTAAAACCAGGAACAAATATCACAAACCAAAATCACCACGGAAAAATAAGTGCGAAAAATTAAAGTGCAGAAGCAGTAAAAAGAACACAAGGGTTTATAGTGGTTCGGTCAACTTGACCTACGTCCACTCCCCGGAGGCGCCCTCCAAGTATTTCACTACCAACGTGACTCTCCTTTAGCCCCCACAGCTAGGCAAAGAAGCCCTTATAAAACACCTACTTTTTTCCACACCCGACAAGGCAGAAAACCAACCTCCTTTTGCTTCCTCCTGAAGCAGGCAGAGAACCTCGATCGATTGCTGAAGCTTACCTCTCCCAACCCTTCCAAGGACAAGATACTCTAGGGAAGAAGAAATGGAACAATGCTTGGAGCAACCCTTGTGAACTCCCTCACAAGCTCCCCCTCACAAGATCCTCTCTCTCTCTCTCTCTCTCTCTCTCTCTCTCTTTCTCTCTCTCTCTCTCTC
>NW_021318723.1:1440629-1454613 GCF_001605985.2 Dendrobium catenatum
ATCTTAATTTCATACACAATCGTTAAATTGAGATATATTTTTTATTAGAAAAGAAAACTATGCCACTAAAATAGGTTAGAGAAAGAGACCTATTCAATAGTATATTTTTACCATCTAATAGATTAAGAGATGTAATACATTGACTACAAACTTTTAAAAGGAAAGGACAAGGCATACGTTATCTTCAGCGATGATTTTAAAAAACAAATTCAAGAAAAAATAAAGTAAAACAAACCAAACAAAAACTAAAGGTAAAGCAAAGAGAATAAAAGAAAGCAAAGAGCAAAATAAAAAGTAAATAAAAGAAATAAATCAAAAGCAAAAGAAAGTGAGTAAAAGATCAAGTTCATGCATTTATGTCAATCACACCCAATCTGGTCCTTAAAGAGCTGAAAGTGTCGAAGGCCAGTGGTTTAGTAAAGATGTCACCCAGTTGATTTTTAGTTATCACATGGTGTAAATCAATGTCTCCCTTGGTCACATGATCTCTAATAAAGTGATGCCTAATGTCAATGTGCTTAGTCCTTGAATGTTGGATAGGATTCTTAGAGATGCATATGGCACTAATGTTATCACAAAAGATTGAGATGGTGCCTACAGGTAATCCTAAATCTAAAACCTGTTGTTTTAACCAAAGGACTTGGGCCACACAACTTCCAAGAGCAATGTAATCAGCTTATGTAGTGGAAAGTGCAACAGATTTTTGCTTACTACTAGACCATAAAATTAAAGATTGTCCTATGAATTGACAAGTTCCTGAAGTGCTTTTTCTATCCACCTTGCATCTTACAAAATCAGAGTCATAAAATCTAATAATCTTAAAGGAAGTGCTGTGTCTCGGATACTAAATCCCTAAGCTTTGGGTCCCCAAAATGTATCTAAAAATTCTCTTAACAGCAGTCAGGTGGGATTCCTTGGGGTCAGCTTAAAACCTAGCACAAAGGCAAACACTAAATATAATATCAGGTCGGTTAGAAGTCAGGTAAAGTAAGGATCCAATCATTCCTCTGTACTTCTTTTGATTAATAGGTTTACCACTTGGGTCCTTATCCAACGGAACACTAGAAGTCATGGGAGTATTAATTGGCTTAGCTTTATCAATCTCATACTTCTTCAAAATGTCCTTAATGTATTTTGTTTGATTTAGAAAGGTTCCATCATCCAATTGTTTTATGCTAAACCCCAAAAAATAGTACAACTCTCCCATCAAACTCATCTCAAACTCTCTATTCATTATTTTAGAGAACTCATCACAAAGTTTTTGATTAGAAGATCCAAAAAGTATATCATCCACATAAATCTGAACAATGAGCAAATCATCTCCAACTTTCCTAAGAAAAAGGATGGTGTCTACGCTCCCCTTAACAAACTTCCTTTCTAGTAAAAATGTACTAAGCCTCTCATACCAAGCTCTTGGTGCCTGCTTTAACCTATACAAAGCCTTTTTTAATTTAAAACATGATTTGGATATTGGGAGCTGTCAAAACTAGGGGGTTGTTCTACAAACACATCCTCTTTTATTTCCCCATTTAAAAAAGCACTCTAAACATCCATTTGAAAAAGCTTAAATCCTTTATAGCAGGCAAAGTCTAATAGCACTCTAATGGCTTCCAATCTAGCAACAGGGGCAAAAGTCTCCTCAAAGTCTATCACTTATATTTGGTTATACCCCTTAGCCACTAATCTTACTTTATTCATAACCACTACTCCAGAATCATTCACCTTGTTCTTAAAGACCTTTGTTCCAACTACACTTTGTCCCTTAGGTCTTTCTACAAGCTTCCAAACATCATTCCTAACAAATTGATTCAACTCCTCTTACATGGTTAAAATCCAAAACTTATCAGTAAGGGCTTGGTTTATGTTTGTAGGTTTAGTCATTGAAATAAAGGTAGAGTGGTTCACCTCCTTCCTAAGTCCATGTTTAGTCTTAACTCCATCTGAAGGGTCTCCTAAGATCAAATCCTTGGGGGCACTTGTAGAGTACTCCAATCTCTAGGCAAGGTGTGAGACGGTCCAACCCTTTCCTCCAGATCTATATGTTCTACTCCTTGGGTGACATCTCCTACTCCTTCAATGTTTTGGTGACATACTCCCTTCTCCAAATTTTCTACTCCAGTAGTAATCTCTCCATCATCATCATCCTCAACTCCAGGCTTTTTAGGATCAGACTCATCAAATACTACATGTGTAGTCTCTTCCACTATAAAAGTCCTCTTGTTAAGCACCCTAAATGACTTCCCAATACTAGAATATTCCAAGAACACTCCATCAGATTTAGGATCAAATTTGCCCAAGTTAGACTTCCCATTGTTGTGAATGAAAACCTTACAACCAAAGAAATGAAGGTGGGAAAGATTGGGTGTCCTACCCTTAATGATCTCATAGGGTGTCTTGTATAGTTTGGCTCTAACATTCATCCTATTCAATACATAACAAGCTGTGTTAACCGCTTCAGCTCAAAAGTATTTGGAAGTGAATACTCAGCAAGCATGGCTCTAGCGGCTTCCACCAAGGTCCGGTTCTTCCTTTCAGCTACCCCATTCTGCTGAGGGGTCCTAGGAGCTGAGAAGTTATGGCTAATCCCCTTGTCCTCACAAATCTCCAAATCTTTCAATCTCAAACTCTCCTCCATGGTCACTATGGATGGTCAAGATCTCACAACCTAGCTTTTTCTGAATCCAAGTAGAAAATGTTCTAAAATCCTCAAAAGACTCATGTTTATGTGAAAGAAATCTTGTCCAAGTGAACCTCAAGTACTCATCAGCAATCACCAAACCATAGACTTTCTCTCCCATGCTGGCAGTGCTAATGGGTCCAAATAAATCCATGTGAAGGACTTCTAAAGGTCTAGATGTGCTAATGTCCTTAGTGGGGTGAAAAGTGGAGTGGACTTGCTTTCCTAGTTGGCAGGCATCACAAAGGTGGTCTTTTAAAAACTTGAGTTTGGGGACACCTCTAACTAGGTCTTTTTGGGTCACTTTCCTAAGCGTTTTCATACTTGCATGACATAGTCTCCGGTGCCATAACAATGAATCATCAATAACAATTTTGAAGCAAAATGATTCAGCATATTCAATGTTATTTAAATCAAGCATGTACACGTTGTTGATCCCTTTTTCCTACAAAATAGTGTTGTTACTTAAACTTAAAATGCATGAATTTGCAAAGATTTGCACGATGAAGCCTTTGTCACAGAGTTGACTGATAGATTAATTCACAATGCTTTTTGTTTAACTCATCAAATTGATCAAGTAGAGTCATGTGATTTGAATCAATCGTAGAATGATCTTTGAGAATAACTCCATGCTCTTTTTGTAAATTCAAAAATTTTAATTTTAAGCTAGCATGTGTTTTCTTAAGTTTCCTATATGATGCATGAATTTTTTTTCAGAAACTTCAAGAAGTTGATCGCAGGAAAGTTCAAATACCTCTTCTTGATCAAGATTATCGTTTGCTATTAAGCACAAGTTTGTTGTCTCATCTTCTAGTTCCGCCCAAAATGCCTTTTGGAGTCTCTTTTTGTCTTTTCTAAACTTGGATTTCTCCTCACTCTTTTCCTTGCTTGTGTGCGTCTTAAGTGTAGGGCAATCTGCTTTCACGTGTCCTGGCTTCCTGCATTCATAACAAACCACATCAGACGATCCTTTAGGATATTTATTTTCCTTACCTTTTCTCTAATTTTGATGATGCTTGTGCTTCTTCCTTAGAAAGCTTTTGAATTTCCTTGTGATTAAGTCAAAGTCATCGCTTTCAGACCCGGAAGAGTTAGAGTCTGATTTGTACGCCTTCAGTGCCACTGTTTTCTCTTTCTTTTTCTCACATGCATCAAGATTTCTTTGATTCACCCCTTGCTCATAAGCAATGAGTGAGCCAAGTA
Organism: Dendrobium catenatum; assembly: GCF_001605985.2. Classification (NCBI taxonomy): domain Eukaryota; kingdom Viridiplantae; phylum Streptophyta; class Magnoliopsida; order Asparagales; family Orchidaceae; genus Dendrobium; species Dendrobium catenatum. The sequence continues at coordinate 1,444,510 of NW_021318723.1, forward strand.
AGTTATCAATCGAATAAGTATTTAAATTCTTAGATTCAGTGGTTGTAATGATTTTAGCATCAAAAGATAAAGGCAAGCATCTTAAAATCTTGTTCACTTTTTCATAGTTTGAAAGTTCTTTTCCTAAGGCATAAAATGAAGTTATAATTTGAGTGAACCATGTATACATATCAGAAATTGATTCAGAAGGTTTCATAAAAAAAGTTCATAGTCATGCAGTGATTCCTTCATAAGTAATGCACAACCTATCCCAAATCTTCTTTTTAGTAGAGCAAGTAGAAATACGCATGTAATCCTAAGACTTTAAAGCACAAAAAAAAACAGTTCAAACACTTCGCATTCAATTGAGCTAATTCTCTTTCATCGGTAGTCCATTCAGTAAAAGTAACTTTAGTTTTAAATCCGTTAATTTCACGAGAAGGTGGAGAATATCATTCTTTAATAAGCATCCACATGCAATAGTCAGTTGATTGCAAAAAAATAGATATGCGAGTTTTCCAAAAATCAAAAGGAAGGTTGTCAAATAAGGGAGGTCGTGTAATAGAATATCCTTAATTTGTATTATGATTCCCAAAGTTAGCCATGAATCAAAATTAAAAAAGTTTTCAAAATTTGTTTTTATGAATCCCACTCTGATACCACTTGAAAGTTCATTAGGGATGTTAGGCCCTGTGAACTAGTTACGAAGCTAACCAAGAGGGATGGGTAAATTGGTATTTTTTTTTAAATTCTTTAAAACCAGGAACAAATATCACAAACCAAAATCACCACGGAAAAACAAGTGTGGAAAATTAAAGTGTGGAAGCAGTAAAAAGAACACAAGGGTTTATATTGGTTTGGTCAACTTGACCTACTTCCACTCCCCAGAGGCGCCCTTCGAGTATTGCACTACCAATGTGACTCTCCTTTAGCCCCTATAGCTAGGCAGAGAAGCCTTTACGAAACACGTCCTTATTGCCACACCCGACAAGGAAGAGAACCCGACTCCTTTTGCTTCCTCCTGAAGCAGGCAGAGAACCTTGATCGATTACTGAAGCATGCCTCTCCCAACCCTTCCAAGGACAAGGGACTCTAGGGAAGAAGAAGTGGAATAATGCTTGGAGCAACCCTTGTGAACTCCCTCACAAGCTCCCCCTCACAAGATCCTCTCTCTCTCTCTCTCCCTCTCTCTCTCTCTCTCCTTTAGGTATTCTCAGGTCGGGACAGAAGGAAAATATCATTAAAAACATTGAACAAGAGCTCTTAAAGATAAGAGATTAAAAGGAGCTCAATAATTACAAGTTGCCGACTTTATCGTCCAGGTTGATGATAATATCATCCTATATGATCAGTTCAAAACACAGATGATCGGACAAAACATCGCCCTGAAAATGATCTGGACGATTGAAAATTGGCTTGATCGTCAAGGCCGATCTCACGATCATCCCGGACGATTAGTTCAAATCAGAGGAAAATTGTCTAGAGCATCGCCCAGAATTCGAGCTGGCCGATAGTTATCGTCTAGGAGTAACTAAGGGTTTTTAAATAGATCATCCTAGCCGATATCAATATAATCCTGTATGATATAATCATATCAATCATTCTTAATTATTTCATTGATTCCTAGATCAATTTAGGCATAATTATGTAATATCGTCCAGGACGATATCACGATCATCCTGGCCGATTGCTAAAAATACAGAATACCTAAATTGATCATGGCGGCTATTTTTTTTCTGTTTTTAGCATATCGTCCTGTTCGATAAATGTATCATCCTGGAAGATCAGTTAATTACATCTTCCTTAACTAAGAAATCTTGATTAGAACTTCTGTTTTGAACTCGATCGTCTAGGCCGATATAAATATCGTCCAGGACGATATGAGTGAAAAATATAAATTCTAAATCTCGCAAGAATGTGTGTGTAGGGTTACTTAATATCAGTCACTTCAAATATTTACAATTGTCTCAAGAAAGGAAAAAAATAAAATTACAGACTGACTCAACCATAATCTACCCAGTCTTGAGCTGATTCTGATTTTCGTGCTGATTTTGATTTCCGTCTGATCTTTGAGTCCTGAAAAGTCAGTAGAGAAAAGGTAGTCATACTGTTTGCTATCATCAAAATCAGAATTCATGAAACCAAATCTGCAACAACCAAGAGGGGTGGTGAATTCGTAATTAAAAATATATCCCTCTTTTAAAAAAAATTTATACCAAAAATAACTTTATTGAATTTTGTAGAAAATATTTTTCAACCACAAGTTAAAACATTAAAAATAAAAGCAGCAAAAAAAATAAAAGACACAAGTTTTATAATGATTCGGTCAAACACGACCTACATCCACTCCCTGAAGGCACCCTCCGAGTATTGCACTAATACCACTAGTGACTCTCCTTCTGCATCCACAGCAAGACGGAGAAGCCTTTACAAAAACTCTCTTCCACCACTACCCAGTGCGGTAGAGAACCGTCGTCCTTTTACACTATCCAAGTGTTGGTAGAGAACCGTCCATCCTTTCATACTCTCCTGGTGTAGACAGAGAACCCTTCATCCTTTACACTCTCTAAGTGTAGGCAGAGAACCCTTTGTCCTTTCACACTCCCCAAGTATGAGCAGAGAACCCTTCATCCTTTCACACTCTCTAAGTATGGGCAGAGAACCCTTCATCTGTTCACACTCTCAAAGTGTCGGCAGAGAACCAGATCTCCTTGACAGATCTTCTCACAAGAAATCTAGATGAATGAGAGAAAAGAGTGAAGTAATCAAAAACCATAAGTAGAGACTCTTACCTTTGAGTACCAAGTGAATCCATCATGCTCTAGTAGTAAGAATCCTCCTTCAAACACTCTCTATTTGACTCTTCCTTCAATTGGCATGAAGATCAGTTGGCAAAAAGATTAAGATATTGTAGATTTGGTTTGATGAATTATGGTTTTGATGATAGCAAATAATACAACTGCCTTTTCTCTACTGACTTTTCAGGACTCAAAGATCGGACGGAAATCGGAATCAGCATGAAAATTGGAATCAGCTCAAGACTAGGTAGATTAGGGTTGAGTTAGTCTGTAATTTTCTTTTTTCTCTTCCTTGAGTCAATTGTAAATGTTTGAAGTGATTGATGTTAAGTAACCCTACACACAATTGAGAGATTTAGAATTTGTGTTTTCACTCGCATCGTCCCGGACGATATTTATATCGGCCTGGACGATCGAGTTCAAAACAGAAGTTCTAATCAGGATTTCTTAGTTAAGGCAGCTGCAATTAACTGATCATCCTGGATGATATATTTATCAGACAGGTTGATATGCTCAAAATAGAAAGAAATAACCGCCATGATCAATTTAGGTATTCTGTATTTTTGGCAATCGGCCAAGACCATCGTGATATCGGCTTGGACAATATTTTTCAATTATGCCTAAATTATTCCAGGAATCAAGGAAGTAATTAAGGATGATTGATACGATCATATCATCCTGGACGATCGTAGGATCGGCCCATAAGATCTTTTCAAAAACCCTTAGTTACTTCTGGACGATAACTATCGGCCAACTCAAATTCAGGGCGATGCTCTGGACGATTTTCCTCTGATTTGAACTAATCAGCGGGGACGATCGTAAGATCGGCCTGGACAATCAAGCTAATTTTCAATCATCCAGATCTTCTTCAAGGTGATGTTCTGGCCGATCGTCTGTGTTTTGAACTAATTATATAGGACGATATTATTATCATCCTAGATGATAAAGTCGGCAACTTGCAATTATTGAGCTCCTTTGAAGCTCTTCTATTTAAGAGCTTTTGTTCAATGTTTTTTAAAAGATCTTTGGCTGCTGTCTTGATATGAGAAAACCTAAAGGAGAGAGAGAGGATCTTGTGAGGGGGAGCTTGTGAAGGAGTTTACAAGAGTTGCTCCAAGCATTGTTCCACTTCTTCTACCCTAGAGTCTCTTGTCCTTGGAAGGGTTGAGAGAGGTAAGCTTCAGCAATCGATCGAGGTTCTCTGCCTGATTCAGGAGGAAGCAAAAGGAGTTGGTTCTCTGCCTTGCCGTGTGTGATAAAAAGGAGATATTTCTAAGGGCTTCTCCACCTAGCAGTGGGGACTAAAGGAGAGTCACGTTGGTTGTGCAATACTCAGAGTGCACCTCCGAGGAGTGGACGTAGGTCAAGTTGACTGAACCACTATAAACCCTTGTGATCTTTTTATTGCTTCCGCACTTTAATTTTGCGCACTTATTTTTTGTGGTGATTTTGATTTGTGATATTTGTTATTTGTTTTAAAGAATTTTTAAAAATACCAATTCACCCCCCTCTTGGTTATCCTCGGGACTAGTTCATAGGGCCTAACATTCCTAACGAACTTTCAAGTGGTATCAGAGCGAGATTCATAAAAACAAAGTTTGAAAACTTTTTGAATTTTGATCCATGGCTAACTTTGGGAATCATAATACAACTGAAGGATATTCTATTACACGACCTGCCTTGTTTGACAACCTTCCTTTTAATTTTTGGAAAACTCGCATGTCCACTTTTTTGCAAACAACTGACTATCGCATGTGGATGCTTATTAAAGAAGGATATTCTCCGCCTTTTCGTGAAATTAACAAAATTAAAACTAAAGTTGCTTTACTGAATGAACTACCGATGAAAGAGATTTAGCTCAATTGAATGCGAGGTGTTTGAACTATTTTTTTTGTACTTTAAAGTCTGAGGATTACATGTGTGTTCTACTTGCTCTACTGGAAAAGAGATTTGGGATAGGTTGTGCATTACTTATGAAGGAACCAATGAAGTAAAACAATCTCGTTTGAATATTCTCTTGCATGACTACGAACTTTTTCGTATGAAACCATCTGAATCAATTTCTGATATGTATACACGGTTCACTCAAATTGTAACTTCATTGCTTGCCTTAGGAAAGAACTTTCAAACTATGAAAAAGTGAACTAGATTTTGAGATGCTTGCCTTCGTCTTTTGATGCTAAAATCTCTACAATCACTGAATCTAAGGATTTAAATACTTATTCGATTGATAACTTACTTGGCTCACTCATTGCTTATGAGCAAGGGATGAATCAAAAAAATCTTGATGCGGGTGAGAAAAAGAAAGAGAAAATAGTGGCACTGAAGGCGCACAAATCAGACTCTGACTCTTCCGAGTCTTAAAGCGATGACTTTGCCTTAATCACAAGGCAATTCAAAAGCTTTCTAAGGAAGAAGCACAAGCATCATCAAAATTGAAGGAAATTTAAGGATAATAAATATCCTAAAGGATCGTCTAATGTGGTTTGTTATGAATGCAGGAAGATAGGACACGTGAAAGCAGATTGCCCCACACTTAAGACGCACACATGCAAGGAAAAGAGTGAGGTGAAATCCAAGTTTAGAAAAGAAAAAAGAGACTCTAAAAGGAATTTTGGGTAGATTCTGCATCGGATTCATCGGAGATGGAACCAGAAGATGAGACAACAAACTTGTGCTTAATGGCAAATGATAATCTTAATCAAGAAGAGGTATGTGAACTTTCCTACGATCAACTTCTTGAAGTTTCTGAAAAAATTCATGCATCATATAGGAAACTTAAGAAAACACATGCTAGCTTGAAATTGGAATTTTTGAATTTACAAAAAGAGCTTGAAGTTATTTTCAAAGATCATTCTGCGATTGATTCAAATCAAATGACTCTACTTGATGAATTTGATAAGTTAAACAAAAAATATTGTGAATTAATTGAAGAGCATGAGTCACTAAAAATCACACACACATCACTTGAATCTAATTTTAAGAATTCTAAAGAGATGGAGAAAATTTTGAGGATTGAAAATGATGCCTTAAAAAGTACTAACTTGAGAATTTAAAATGAATTGGATACATTTAAAAAACTAGGATGACACCAACACTTGATCAAAAGACAAAACCTTGGAAGAGGCATTATAACTCAAGCCATTTAAGGAATCATTTTCGAGGTGTTAAATGTTTTTCATGTGGCATGCTAGGACACATATCACATACTTGCACTATTCACCATAGTACACATTGGGTGTGGAGACCAAAGGTGCATGATTTATAGCATACAATACATGCATTGCATCCTACTTTTCATAAGAAGGGACCCAAACCTGTTTGGGTTCCTATATCTGACATTTGATAATTTTGTAGGTGGGCTCTCATAAAAGGCCTCATGAGCATATGTGGTACCTGGATAGCGGATGCTCTCGACATATGACTGGTAATGCCAATCAATTTGTTATGCTAGAGTCTAGGACTAGAGGCAAGGTTACTCAAGGGGACTTTGATAGTGGAAGAGACTACACATGTAGTATTTAATGAGTCTGATCCTAAAAAGCCTGGAGTAGAGGATGATGATGATGGAGAGATTACCACTGTAGTAGAAAATTTGGAGAAGGGAGTAGGTCACTAAAATATTAAAGGAGTAGGAGATGTCACCCAAGGAGTAGAAATTATAGATCTGGAGAAAAAGGTTGGACCGTCTCACACATTGCATAGAGATTGGAGATACTCTACAAGTCACCCCAAGGATTTGATCTTAGGAGACCCTTCTGATGGAGTTAGGACTAGACATGGACTTAGGAAGGAAGTGAACCACTTTGCCTTCATCTCAATGACTGAACCCACCAACATAAACCAAACCCTTACTGATGAGTTTTTGATTTTAGCCATGCAAGAGGAGTTGAATCAATTTATTAGGAATGATGTTTGGGATCTTGTAGAAAGACCAAAGGGATAAAGTGTAGTTGGAACAAAGTGGGTCTTTAAGAACAAAGTGATTGATTCTAGAGTAGTGGTTAGGAAGAAAGCAAGATTAGTGGTTAAGGGATATAACCAAATAGAAGGGATAAACTTTGAGGAGGCTTTTTCCCCTGTAGCTAGATTGGAAGCCACAAGAGTGCTATTAGCCTTTACCTGTTATAAAGGATTTAAGCTTTTTCAAATAGATGTTAAGAGTGCTTTTTTAAATGGAGAAATTAAAGAGGATGTGTTTATAGAACAACCCCCGGGTTTTGAGAGCTCCTAATGTCCAAATCATGTTTTTAAATTAAAAAATGCTTTGTATGGGTTAAAGCAGGCACCGAGACATAGCACTTCCTTTCAGATTATTAGATTTTCTGACTCTGATTTTGCAGGATGCAAGGTGTATAGAAAAAGCACTTCAGGAACTTATCAATTCATAGGATAATCTTTAGTTTTATGGTCTAGTAGAAAGCAAAACTCTGTTGCACTTTCCACTACAAAAGCTGAGTACATTGTGCACTTTCCACTGCTGAAGCTGAGTACATTGCTCTTGGAAGTTGTGTGGCCCAAGTCCTTTGGTTGAAACAACAGGTATTGGATTTAGGATTACCTGTAGGCACCATCTCAATCTTTTGTGATAACACTAGTGCCATATGCATCTCTAAGAATCCTATCCAACATTCATGGACTAAGCACATTGACATTAGGCATCACTTTATTAGAGATCATGTGACCAAGGGAGACATTGATTTACACCATGTGATAACTGAAAATTAACTGGCTGACATCTTTACTAAACCACTGGCCTTCGATACTTTCAGTTCTGTAAGGACCAGATTGGGTGTGATTGACATAAATGCACGAACTTGATCTTTTACTCACTTTCTTTTTCTTTTGATTTACTTTTTTTATTTACTTTTTATTTTGCTCTTTGCTTTCTTTTCTTCTCTTTGCTTTACCTTTAGTTTTTGTTTGGTTTGTTTTACTTTATTATTTTTTGAATTTATTTTTTAAAATCATCGCTGAAGATATCGTATGCCTTGTCCTTGCCTTTTAAAAGTTTGTAGTTAATGTATTACATCTCTTAATCTATTAGATGTTAAAAATATACCATTGATTGGTTCTCTTTCTCTAACCTATTTTAGTGGCACAGTTTTCTTTTCTAATCAAAAATCTATCTCAATTTAATGATTGTGTATGAAATTAAGATCTTTTCTAACCTTGCTAAAGCAAATCTATCTTGTATTTATAATGATTAAAGTCTTTTTTTCACATCAACATTTCTCGTTATTCTTGTCAATGGTTATTGATTCTATTTTGTGGATAGTTCTTCTCTATGCTAGAGAGAGAGCTCCTATTCTCTAATATCTAGAAGATATTCTCACAACTAAGGATCATTTTTTAAGAGATTGTGAAAGAGAATAGAGCTTGCAAAAATAAAAAAAAAAATTGGTCAATGATGCCAAGAAAAGATGCGCAAGGACGCCAAAATTGAAAAAAATATCAAAAAGCAAAAGATGCGCAAAGTACCAATCAAATGATAAGAGGCATAAAATGAGCCCACCAAAAACAAGCTCTCCTCTTCTTTCAAATCTTTTAAAACTTAGAAGATTTCATGTATCAAAGGCTTGATTTTGAGTACTTTGAGATTGTGACAAATTTACTTTGGTACATTATTCTATAAGATATTTTCTTTGAAACCAAGTGATGATTGGATCCTTTTTTTCTCATACCCAATTAAATTTTTGAGATTAGATCCCTGATTTCCAAAGACGATTCTACCCTAAAAGAAATTTCGAGTTAAGGGTAATTATGATCGGATGTTATACTATTTTATGGATTTTTTTGATGTTGATTCATTAGCTCATAAATTTTTAAAAATCAATCATATGGAATACTTCATCTTGTTCATACCTTGGTTAAAAAAAAATTACTTTGTTTCTTGCTTTCCTCCTCCTTTTTGAGATGTCAAAAGTAGGAGTAGTAGGGTTGCATGTTAATAGGGTTGTATGTTTGAGCTTTTATTCTGAATTTTTATTTTACACTACTATTTTTGAAATAATCATCGAAGTGTTTTGCCATCATAAAATAGGGGGAGATTGTTGAAGATTTGGTTTCATGAATTATGATTTTGATGATAGCAAACAATACGACTACCTTTTCTCTACTGACTTTTCAGGACTCAAAGATCAAACAGAAATCAAAATCAGCATGGAAATCAGAATCAGCTCAAGACTGGGTAGATTAGGGTTGAGTCAATCTGTAATTTTCTTTTTTCCCTTTCTTGAGTCAATTGTAAATGTTTGAAGTGACTGATGTTAAGTAACCCTACACAAACACTTGAGAGATTTAGAATTTGTGTTTTTACTCATATCATCCTGAACGATATTTATATTGGCCTAGATGATTGAGTTCATAACAGAAGTTCTAATCAGGATTTCTTAGTTAAGGCAGTCGCAATTAACTTATCTTCCTTGACGATACATTTATCGGACAGGATGATATACTCAAAACAGAAAGAAATAGACGCCATGATAAATTTAGGTATTCTGTATTTTTGGCAATCGGCCAAGACGATCGTGATATCAGCCTGGACAATATTATTCAATTATGCCTACATTATTCCAGGAATCAAGGAAGTAATTAAGGATGATTGATATGATCATATCATCCTGGACGATCGCAGGATCGGCCCAGATGATCTTTTCAAAAACCCTTAGTTACTCCTGGATGATAACTATCGGCCAACTCAAATTCAGGGCGATGCTCTCGACGATTTTCCTCTGATTTGAACTAATCAGCTTGGACGATCGTATGATCGGCCTGGACGATCAAGCCAATTTTCAATCATCCAGATCTTCTTCAAGGCGATGTTCTGGCCGATCGTCTGTGTTTTGAACTAATCGTACATGACAATATTATTATCATCCTGGATGATAAAGTCAGTAACTTGCAATTATTGAGCTCCTTTGAAGCTCTTCTATTTAAGAGCTCTTGTTCAACATTTTTAAAAAGATCTTTGGTTGTTGTCTTGACCTGAGAAAACCTAAAAGAGAGATAGAGAGGGAGAGAGAGAGAGAGAGAGGATCTTGTGAGGGGGAGCTTATGAGGGAGTTCACAAGGGTTGCTCCAAAAATTGTTCCACTTCTTCTTCCCTAGAGTCTCTTGTCCTTGGAAGGGTTGGGAGAGGTAAGCTTCAGCAATCGATTGAGGTTCTTTGCCTGCTTCAAGAGGAAGCAAAAAGAGTTGGGTTCTCTGCCTTGCTGGGTGTGGCAAAAAGGAGGTGTTTTGTAAGGGCTTCTCCGCATAGCTGTGGGAGCTAAAGGAGAACCACGTTGGTAGTGCAATACTCGGAGGGTGCCTCCGGGGAGTGGAC
>NW_021318723.1:1456418-1560540 GCF_001605985.2 Dendrobium catenatum
TTAATTCTTATTTAATTATAAATATTTGTCTTAAACTACTTAAATAATGAATATAACTAGCTAAAATTGTTAATAGAGCTTCCCCATAACATAATAGTTGATGAAACTATTCATCAACCTGAGTATAACCTAAGGTTTAGGTTTTAGTTCAATAGAGTGGATCTCATAGGTTGTTTAATGTCATGTTCTCCTCCTAAGATGAAACAAATGCTAGATGAGCAAAAGGGGGAAATCTTGGAACCATAAGATGGAAAAGCTCTTGATCTATCATTGATCTCATCAATGGAAAGCTCCATACACCAAGAAAAGATTTGAGAAGTACAGAAGAACCTCTAAAATGCCAAAATGAAAAGAGTTTTTTCTCTGGGGGCTCTAAGTAGGGAATTTAACTTTAATTAAAATTTGCATTGATTTTCTTATTCCAAGCCATGGGAGTAAATCCAAAAATTGGGAATGATTTGGAATAATGCTTTGATGTTTATAATGTGCCTTATTTTGTTCGAGAAGTCAGAGTTGGTTAGAAAATAGAATTGTTATGGAAAGAAATGTTTGTCTTTCTTTGCATGGAGGATCACCTGGGGTCTTTTTGAACTAAATTAGGGGTTGTGCTTGGGTTTATATAGCTTTAGGAAGGTTCTAGAATAAGTTCCTGCAACCTAAATGGAATGGAGAGGGATGGATAAGAGTTTTTATATAGGTTTAAATATTCAAGTATTTTTAGTGGTTTGTTGATAGGGTTTCAAGCATACTAAGATAGACTACGGAGAGTCCCTAGAGTTTTCTTGGCTCAAGTTCAAGGAATTTTGTTGAGTAGATTTTATATTCAAATGAAGGAGGATATTTATGCATAGGTTTGACTAATTTGGGTGGGTTAATTATGTCAACTCACCATAAATTGACTTACTTAAGGTTTTGGTTAATTTAGGTGGTCAAATATACCAAGCTTGGGCAATGGGAGCTGTTGAATTCATCATATACAATGGTTTAACCCAATATAAACAATTTTGTCCTTTCTTGGGCTAGGTTGACCAAGTGAACCTTTAACTTAGGTTAATGGACAAAATAACAGCAAATCTTACATATCTTTAATGTATTAAATTTTATGAATTTTGATAATAGATTAGATATTCCAGTATATCGATATAAAAGTTTGACAAATTGAGCTAGCTTTTGATAGCATATTTGTGTCAACCAGGCTAACATCAAGCATAAGAAATTGGGGGGTAAATAGTATAGTGTCTAGGGTACCTTTTATAAATGTATTTTTTGAAAGTTCAGAGAGTTTGTAAGACATCATTGAACTATCCCTAAGCAAACCAAAAGGGGAGAGGGGGTGAATTGATAATTAAAAAAAAATTACTAAAATAAAAACTTTCTTTTCTATTTTATGCAACATAATAACTTTAAAAAGAAATCTTGTTGAGTAACTTACACAAGCAGAAGCAATTCAAAAAACTTGATTATCTTTCCCAAAGTTTTGAAGGACAAACAAATCAAGAGGAATATTTTTTTGCTAACATAAATTAAATCTAACTACAGGTGAAGATGAAAAACTGAACTCATGCATGAAATTTATGGTGCAAAAAATTGAGGAGTGGGAAAGAAAAATAAAAAAGACCACACAAAAAATTTTATAGTGGTTCTCTCAATCTTGACCTACAACCAATTTCCAAAGTAATCCTATTTAGATATTGCACTAACACTATAGTGACTCTCCTTTTTATCCCATAGTAAGATAAATAAGCTCTTACAAATCACTCCCACAAAACTTGGTGTGGCAGAGAATCAAAAGCTATGTCTCCCTTCTCGCAACGAGAATAAACTTTTATAATTTTTCACCCACCTAGTGAAGGAAAGGAACCTAAAAAATCTGTCTCACCCTCTTTGAGATGACAAAGAACCTTCAATCCTTTCTCACCCTCCAAGTGAAGATACATAATCCAAGACCATGACTCTAAAGCTTCACCACCAAGATCTACTCTAAGAACTAACCATGACAAAATTACTTTCATCCCGTACAAAATTTAGTTTTTCCCGCATGAAAAAATTTCGTATGGACGAACGAATGAGTCTAAAAAAGAAACGGCTTTTTGTAAACACACAAGTAACGATGCATCGATCCGTACAGAATTTTGACCAAATGATCGTACAGACGAATAGGTGTTCGTCCTAGACGATCAAAAATATAAGATCATTTTAATGGCAGTTGAAACTGTCCCCCACATCGAATCGCCTAGCGTTCGTCCGGACAGACCAAAAGTTCATACGTACGAATATAATATGAAAACCCACCTTATACGTTTAACTGAAAATCAATCGTACAGACGTTTGAAAAGTTTGTCTGGACGATCGTGACGATCGTACAGACAAAGTGAAAAATAAAAACTAAAAAACTGTACGCAAACCGTTCAAATCCGAAAGTTATCACACTACACAATTCCTCCCGTACGAAAATTATTTTGTCATGGACGATTTTCACTCAATTTTTTAAAAACATGCAATCTAAAGTCTAGATCTGAGAAATTTATAAAACTAAAACACAAATTCAAAAACAAAAAATAAAAACACAAACCCAAATACAGAAAATCACAAACTTAAAAAAAATAAATACACACAAAAATACTAACTAGAAAAACACACATCAATGTTGCAGAAATATTTTAATTAAGCATTCAAATCAATCACATAAATCCTTGTTCTTAATGCACTGAAAGTCTCAAAGGCTAAAGGTTTTGTAAAAATGTATGCAAGTTAATTTTCTATAGAAACATGAATGAGTTCAATTTCTCCTTTGGATACATAATCCCTTATGAAATGATGCATGATATCTATATATTTGGTTCTTGAATGTTAAATAGAATTTTTAAAAATGTCAATAGCACTGGTGTTATCAGAATAAATTTGTATTGTGCCTATAGTTAATCCTAAATCAATCAACTGTTGTTTCAACCAAAGTACTTATGCCACACAACTTCCTAATGCAATGTATTCAGCTTCAGCAGTAGATAGGGCTACTGAATTTTGTTTTCTACGGGACCAAGAGACTAAAGAATTTTCAATAAACTGATATGTTCCTGAAGTGCTCTTTCTATCCACCCTACAACTTACAAAGTCAGAATCTGAATAATCAATTATTTCAAATGAAGAGTTAAACTTAGGAAATCAAATTTCTAAGTTCTGAGTTCCTAACAGATATCTTAAAATCCTTTTTACTACTGTCAAATGTGATTCTTTTGGATTTGATTGAAATCTAGCACACAAATAAATACTAAACATGATATTGGGCCAGCTAGTTGTCAAGTAAAGCAAAGATTCAATTATCCATCTAAATTTCTTTTGATCAATAGATTTCCCCTTAGGGTCCTTATCCAACTAAACTGAGGAACTCATAGGTGTACTAATAGGTTTAGCATTGTCCATTTTATACTTTTTGAGGATGTCCTTAACATACTTTGACTGACTAAGAAATATACCCTCCTCAATTTGCTTAATACTAAAGCCGAGAAAGTAACTTAAATCTCCCATTAAACTCATTTCAAATTCAATACTCATTATTTTAGAAAAATTATCACAAAGATTTTTATTTGAAGATCCAAAGATGATGTCATCAACATAAATTTGTACAATGAGTATATCCTTTTCAAATTTCTTCAAAAATAGAGTTGTATCCACACTTCCTTTTTCAAATGATCTTTCAAGTAGGAAGGTGCTTAATCTCTCATACCAAGCCCTAGGTGCCTGTTTCAATCCATATAATGCCTTTTTCAATTTGAAAATATGATTTTGGTATTTAGAATTTTCAAAACCTGGAGGTTATTCTACAAAAATATATTCTTGAATTACCCTATTTAAAAAGGCACTTTTTATATCCATTTGATACAGTTTAAATATTCTAAAATAGTCAAAGGCTAATAAAACACTAATTGCTTCAAGTCTAGCTATAGGGGCAAAAGTCTCCTCAAAATCAACCACTTCAATCTCATTATACCCCTTAGCAACTAATCTAGCCTTATTTCTAATGACTACTCTTGAGTCATTCATTTTATTTTTGAATACCCACTTAGTTCCTACTACACTTTGATCCTTTGGCATTGTAGTTAATTTCTAAACATTATTTTTTACAAATTGATTTAATTCTTCTTGCATAGCCAAAATCTAAAATTCATCCGAAAGTGCTTGACCCTTATTTGTGGGTTCTATTATTTAAATGAAGGCTGAATGATTGAGTTCTTTGTTTAGTCTATGCCTAGTCCTTACTGTTGAAACTCATTCACTATGAATTAGGTTGTTAAACCTAAGCTTATGTCCTAGCGACTAACCAAGAGGGGGGGGGGGGTGAATTGGTAATTAAGAATTACTCTCCTCTCTTTTTTTTATTTTAAATTTTAAACCGAAAAAATAAACTTTAATGATTTTTGTAGAAAACATTTTTCAACCACAATTTTAATAGTAAAAGCACAAAAATAAAAGGCAGTGAAAAAATAAAGACACGTGGTTTAGAGTGGTTCGGTCAAAATGAGACCTACATCCACTCCCCGGAGGCACCCTATAAGTATTGCACTAATACCAATAGTGACTCTCCTTTTGCACCTACAACTAGGCGGAGAAGCCTTCACAAACACTCTTTCCACCACTACCCAGTGCGGCAGAGAACCGTCATCCTTTTACTCTATCCCCAGTGTTGGCAGAGAACCTTCGTCCTTTCACACTCTCCTAGTGTGGGCAGAGAACCCTTCATCCTTTCACACTCTCCTAGTGTGGGAAGAGAAACCTTCATCCTTTCACACTCTCCTAGTGTGGGCAGAGAACCCTTCGGCTATTCACACTCTTCAAGTGTGGGTAGAGAATCCTTCGACTATTCACACCCTCCAAGTGTAGGTAGAGAATCGGATCTCCTTGATAGATATTCTCAGAAGAAATCTAGAAAGGAAGAAAGAGAAAGAAGTAATTTTAAAATCACAAGTAAAGATTCTTACCTTTGAATACCAAATGAAGCCTTCATGCTCCAGTAGTAGGAATCCTTCCTTGAACACTCTCTTGTGCTCTCTCCTTGACTCTTCTTTCAATAGGCATGAAGATCAGTGGACAAAAAGATTATGTGACAATTTAATTTGGACTATTTATAGGAAAGACATAAAAAAACCGTTCAAAAACAGCAAATTTTTAAGTCAAATACGAATTGGATCGACCCGTACGATCGTGGATCATCCTGGACAATTTTACTTAAGTGCGTTGGAAATAAACCTAATGTATATGGGTACGAAATGACTTCGTACACACACATCATCCCGTACGAACTAGGTTCGTCTGGAACGAACGGTTATTCCATAGGTCAGTTCCCAAAAACTGCAGAATGACACTTAATTTTCGGATTCGGTTCACTTCGTCCTGGTACAAAGTTGAGGTTCATCCAGATGAAAGTTTTACAGAGAGAAAATCATCCCGGGACGAATACACTTCATTCTGGACGATAGCAATCCAGAGAGCAACTCGTCGTGGAACGAATACACTTCATTTTTGAACGAAAATTTTCCAGAGAACATTTCGTCCTGGGACAAATACACTTCATCCTGGATGATCAGGACTTAGAAAAATTTTCTTTGACCCCTGTTTGTTCCATTGCTCTATAGAGGAGATAACTAATCTGATCATCCCGTACAAATTATGTTCGTCTCGTACGATCAGTATAAACTTCTTAAGATCTCCTTAAGTGTGTGTGTATTTACTCAATTACAATCACTCCATTTCAAAACTTAATTTAAAGAAAAAAGACAAGTTTTAAATCCACAAAGTATCTCATGCTGAATTTGATTTGAAGTCTTTGTGGTCTAGAGTTTGATTTTCCTGAAATGTTAGTACACACAAGAGCAAAAAACAACTTTTCCAAGAAGTGTTAGGAGATAACTATAAATAAAATAATAATATTTGAATTCATCAAAACTATAAAAGTTATAAGAATGTAAAACATGCAAATAACAACTCTCTTAACACTTACACCCTCACTAGGTTCACCAATTATCAATTCTTTTGGGTGGTTTTTAGAAAATTTCAAATCTCTAGGCAAAGGGTTTTCTATCTCCAAATTTTCTTTCAATTTTTTTCTAAATTTATTTTATTAGTCTTTTAGGAGTTTATCTCAATCTCATATTCTACAATATTTGGCTCTTTCGAAATTCCAGATTCATCAAATACAACATGTGTGGTCTCTTCAATTATCAAAGATCTTTTGTTGAATACTCTATAAGATTTTCCAATACTTGAGTATCTTACAAAAATTCCTTCATCTAATTTTGGATCAAATTTTTCTAAAGCAGATTTTCCATTGTTATGAATAAACACCTTACAATCAAAAACATGCAAATGTGACAAATTAGGTGTTCGTCCTTTTAGCAACTCATAGGATATTTTATTTAATTTTGATCTCACATTCACCCTATTCAGAGCATAACATGCAGAGCTAACTGCCTCAACCCAAAAAAATTTAGGAAGTGAGTATTCTGGCAACATGGCTCGGGTGGCTTCTATTAATGTTCTATTTTTTTTTTGACTACCCCATTTTACTGAGGGGTTCTAGATGCAGAAAAATTATGATCAATTTATTTTTCCTTATTAAAATCCTCAAATCACTCATTCTCAAATTCTCCTCCATGATCACTTTGTATAGTCATAATTTTACATCCTAGCTTTCTTTGAATCCAGGTTGAAAAGTTTCTAAATTCCTCAAATGATTCACTCTTATGAAATAGAAATCTAACCCATGTGAATCTAGAGTAATTATCCACAATCACAAATTCATATACCTTCCCTCATAGACTTATAGTTACAACTTGTCCAAAAAAATCCATATGCAAAATCTCCAATGATTTACTAGTTCTAAGATCCTTATTGGACTAAAAAGAGGACTTCACTTATTTTCCTAATTGACATGCATCACAAAGATGATCTTTAGTAATGTCTACTTTTGATATACCTCTCACTAGGTTCTTTTGGGTAATCCTCCTAAAGTTTTTCATACTAGATGAAAAAGTCTCCTATGCCAAAGCCATGACTCATCAGAAATAGTTTTTAATTAAAAAGCAGTAGGAGTTTTAATGCAATTCAAATCTAGTATTTACACGTTGTTTACCTTTATACCATTCAAAACATTATTTTCATTTAGGCTTAATATGCAGCTAGTAAGAAAAAATTTTACACAATATCCTTTGTCATATAGCTGGCTTATACTTAACAAATTATGCTTTAAGCCTTGTACCAATAACACATTTTCAATATAAAAATTCTTAAGATTTCCAATCACACCTGACCCAACCACCTTCCTTATGGTATTATCTCCAAGTGTAACCTTGCCTCCACTCCTAGCTTCCAGTGATATGAATTGTGCAGTATCTCCAGTTATATGCTTTGAGCATCCGCTGTCTAGGTACCATATGCTCTCACGAGATCTTATGTGAAAGCGACCCTATAAAATTATTAAACATTAGACCTAGGAACCCAAATAAGTTTAGGTTCTCCTTTTGGCAATTTATAAATAGATGCATATATGATATGTCTAGGTTTATGCATCTTATGTTTTCACACTAAATAAGTTTTCTTCTTCAAAGTACAGGTGTGAGCTATATATCTAATCAATTCACAATTATTATATTTGACTTTTGGAAATGGATTCCTAAGTCTTTTATTATTCATATGTCTTTTAAGGGATCGCATAAATTTAGGATACAAAACAGAATTAGTGAGATCTTCAAGTTTAGGGGGTATCCTATTATCCTCGAGAGCATTTATCTTCAATTTGTAAAATGAATTCATATCTTCCAAAATTCGATTTGTGTAATTAGATTTATAAATTTTGCTCTTAGATTCATCCTTAAAATTTTTAAATTCTTTTTCAAGTTTTACATAGGATGATTTTAAATTTTCAGGATTTTTATTCAAGTCGTCATATTCATCAAGTAATTTCATGTAGTTGTCATCAATTAAAGCATGATCTTTCCTAAGGATTTCGTGTTCCTTTTGTAGTTCCTCAATTCTAAGCTTAGACTAGTATGCATTTTTTTTATCTTTCTATATGCATCATGCATGTGTTCAGAAACTTCAAAAAGTTTGTTATAAGTCAAGACATATACATCTTCTTGATTTGACTGATCAAGATTGCACAGATTAGTGACTTCCTCTTCCTTTTTTGTTTCTAATGAGTCTGAAGCTGAGTCCGCCTAGAAAGCTCTTTGGAATTTCTTTTTTCCCTTCTTCACAATTAGTTTCTCCTCTTCCTTCTCCTTGCTAGGAGTGATTTTGAGTTTTGTGCAATTAGTCTTAATATGTACAAGTTTCCTGCACTCATAGCAAATAATATCATTTGAAACCTTGACATTCCTATTAAATTTTCCTCGATTCCATTGCTGGCGTCTCTTCTGCTTCCTCTTTAGAAAGCTTCTGAATTGTCTAGTCATTAGTGCGATGTCGTCTTCATCCTCAGGTTGTGAGTGTTCACTATCTGACTCCTCCACTTTTAGTGCTATATTCTTCTCCCTTCGTGGTTCACCTGCATCAATCTTTCTTTGGTAACTCCTTGCTCGTAAGCAATTAGTGATCCAAGAACATTGTCAATAAAGTAAATTTTTAGATCTTTAGACTCTATAATTGTAGTAATTTTAGCATCATAAGCAGTAGGCAAACAACAAAGTATCTTATTAACCATTTCAGCATTCGTCAGTTCCCTTCCCAATGCATGTAAAGAGGTGACTATTAGTGTGAATCTTGTGTACATATCAGAAATGGATTCATTTGAATTTATGCGAAATAATTTGTAGTCATGCAACAAGATATTGAGTCTAGATTGCTTAACCTCATTAGTCGCCTCATAAATTATACAAAGTCTATCTCATATGTCCTTTCCACTCTTGCAAGTAGAAACCCGCATGTAGTCTTCTGATTTAAGAGCACAAAAAAAAAACTAATCAAGCATTTGGCGTTTAGTTGTGCTAAGTCACATTCTTCTACTGTCCAGTCCATAAAAGGTGTTTCAACTCTAACTCTGTGAACTAGTCTAGTTGGTTTTGTATACCCTTCCTGAACTAAGAACCATATATGATAATCAAGAGACTATAAAAATGTAGACATGCATGTTTTTCAAAAATCAAAAGGAATATTATCGAACAATGGATGTCTAGTTATAGAGTAACCCTCAGGTGTATTTTGATTTCCAAATGTAGCCATTTACGTTAATCAAAAAGTAGTCTAAACTTATGATTTTGAAAGAAAGCTCTGATACCACTTGTCGAAACTAATTTAATATGAATTAGGTTGTTAAACCTAAGCTTATGTCCCAGCGGCTAGCTAAGAGGGGGGGTGAATTGGTAATTAAAAATTTATCCCTCTTTTAAAAATATTTTATACCGAAAATAACTTTAGTGAATTTTATAGAAAATGTTTTTCAACCACAAGTTAAAACATTAAAAATAAAAGCAGTGGAAAAAATAAAAGTCACAAGTTTTATAGTGGTTCGGTCAAACACGACTTACATCCACTCCCCGGAGGCACCGTCCGAGTATTGCACTAATACCACTAGTGACTCTCCTTTTGCACCCATAGCAAGGCGGAAATGCCTTTACAAAAACTCTCTTCCACCACTACCCGGTGCGGTAGAGAACCATCATACTTTTACACTCTCTAAGTGTTGGTAGAGAACCATTCATCCTTTCACACTCTCCCGGTGTAGGCAGAGAACCCTTCATCCTTTCACACTCTCCAAGTGTGGGTAGAGAACCATTCTTCCTTTCACACTCTCCAAGTGTGGGAAGTGAACCCTTCGTCTATTCACACTCTCCAAGTGTCGGCAAAGAGCCGGATCTCCTTGACAGATCTTCTCACAAGAAATCTAGATGGACGAGAGAAAAGAGTGAAGTAATCACAAACTACAAGTGGAGACTCTTACCTTTGAGTACCAAGTGAATCCTTCATGCTCCAATAGTAAAAATCCTCCTTCCAACACTCTCTCACACTCTCTGCTTGACTCTCCCTTCAATTGGCATGAAGATCAGTAGGAAAAAAGATTAAGAGACAGTTTTATTTGGAATTTATATTTGAAAGACATGAAAAAACATCCAAAGACTGCTGATTTTCAAGTCTGTACAAAGTGGATCATCCTGTACGATCGTCAGATCATCCCGTACGAATCTACTTAAATCAGTTGCATATGAACCCAATGTATATAGGTACGAACTTACTTCATACCTGATCATCGTCTTGTATGAACTATGTTCATCCTGTACGAATAGTTATTTAATGGGTTGGTTTCGACAAACTGCAGGACGTTACCCAAATTTCAAAAGACAGTGCATTTCGTCCTAGGGCGAATAGTTGTTTGTTTGGATGAAAATTTTCCACAGAGCATTTCATCTTGAGACTAATAGAAGCTCGTTTGGATGAAAATTTTCAAGAGTGCATTTCAACCTAGGACGAATAGGATTTCGTCTAGATGAAATTTTTCCAGAGAGTATTTCATCCTAGCACGAATAGGAGCTCATCTGGTTGAAAATTTTCCAGAGAGCATTTTGTCCTGGGACGAATAGGATTTCGTCTGGACAAAAATTTTCTAGAGAGCATTTCATCCTGGCACGAACATGATGAATCATCTAGACTATTCAGCACAAAGTGAGATGTAGAGTAGATCGTCCCGGGATGAATTGAGAAATTCATCTAGACGATCATGACTTAGAAAAATTTTCTCACTTTATGTTTGTTTCGCTGCACTTCCGAGGGAATAACTGACTTGATCTCCCGTATGAACAAGGTTCATCTCGTACGATAAGTGTGATTTTTAAAGATCTCCCCAAGTGTGCATGGGCTAAGCTTATTCAATTAAAATCATATTTTCTCAAACTAAATTACAATAAAATTTACAAACTTTTAATTTACAAACTATCTCATGCTGAATTTTTATTTGAAGGCTTCATTAGTCTGGAGTTTGATTATCCTAAAATGTTAGTCCACACAAGAGTAAAAATAATTTTTCTAAAAAGTGTTAGTAGAAAATAAAGTTTAAAATAATAATATTTGGAATCATCAAAATTATACATGTTGTAAGAAGATAAAATACGCAAATAGAAACTCTGTTAACAAATCCAATAAGAATTTTCCTCCTATTTGGCCGAAATGTCAAAGTCTATCTATTTGCCCCAAATCATAAATAATCTCTTCTTCATTTATACCCAAATCATAAATAATCTCTTCTTCATTTATACCCAAACTCTAGACATCTTCACTTAACTAAAACAAATAATCCCTCCCCTTCCACAAATATTAAAATGTAAGCTTTATATGTCTTTTAAGAGTCTTCTTTTGAAATTCACCTTATCAAATTAGATGAATTTCATATAGTATAAAGTATAACCAAACCCTTACGTATATTTACCTTAATTTATTAGATAAATGCTTCTCTCTTTTCTAAACACCAAGAGAATTCGAATAAAATACATAAAAATCACCTAGATTTCTCTTGAGGCAATGAATGTGTCATACCACCCCAAAATCTAGAATGTCTATGTCATTACATCTTAGGATACAATAGGTAAAAGTCTTGCGTCAAAGAAAGCAATGGCTGCTCTATGGGTTCTTTATAACCATCCTAAATATGAAACCTAAGAAACCGAATAAAATGTTTAAGTCACAAACAGCTTAAAGTAAAATCACCAACTGGACTATTATTTATAATTTATGTCAGAAAAAACTGGCAAGCCCCTATGATTAATTACGTCTCAAGCTTTAATGCTTGAGAAAACTTTTGATTAAACTAATGATTTTCCTTTTCTTTTTGAAGTCACTTAAATATTAGCTAATGTTTGATTTTTAGAATCCATGAAAGTCTTGTTTAAAGGTTTTGGCCTTCAAGAATTTCAAGGGGTGAAGGGATCAACATATAATCAGATTTTGAAATGAAACCGAAAGGAGGTGAAGTAGAAATACTTGATTATGAGAAATCTCAGAGATGCTCAAAATATCCTATGTTGGGCTTTACTTTTCTTAACTATAATTTTTTTTGTTTAAGTTGACATTTTTATTAGAACTTTAGGGCTTACATTCCAATAACACATGTTGGAGGAACCGCTTAGAAGGTGAGGACTTATATGATGATTGGAATCAACCAATTGCATCAGATCCTAAAATTAAGGTGAGGGCTACCAAGAGGTAGTGCCTCGAATCTAAGTCTAATGAAATGAAAAAGAGACATACAAACTACACCTCACATGAGGCATAGCCAGCCCGACCTATGGATTTATTGTCCTGCTTGGAAAGGACTATCAGCTAGACCCACCTAAATGCTTTTAAAATAATGTTTTTCGATCTCAATACATATGAAGAGTGGAGGGTTATTTTATTTAAAATGTAGGGCTTATAGCTTGGCTTTGAGGCCAAGATGTCTTTGTATGCAGGGTATACAAATGCTTACTCACAAAGAAAATAGACTTTTTGTTATCTAATCCAGTAGCTTTTCTACATGAGACATATTTGGGCTATGTATGCTCAATTTAAATTTTGGAAAAACTTGGCTCCATGAAGGGGAACCATATCATTTTCTTTTATTATGAAATTATGGATCCTAATTTCATTTTTTTAGATTATTTATATTTTAATAAGTAGAAAACTTATTTTGGTCCTAAGAGCCTACTGCATCACAAGTCCAGGTCACACCCAAGCAAAAGCAAGAAAAAAAACTTAAGAGAATATGCACTTCTATTGTGCAATCAGATAAACAATCAAAACATGCTTGTATATATAAATTAAATACAAGTAATGTAAATAGAGTCCCAATTATTACAACTATATTTGACAACTGAGTTGTCTGCCATTATACAACACAGTCAAATTTATTACAGACTCTACTTATGGGGGGATCATTAAGCCTTTGACTTCTGAATGGACCTAGGGCTTCACCTTCGGCAGGTACATCCTTCTAGTCCCCTTCCTTCTTTTACTCCTTACCCCCACAAGTTTGATTACATGCCAATTCTATTAAATACATGTTTGAATAGAAAACAGACTCAAGCCTACAATGAATTGTAAGCAGTTTATATAATAAAGCATCACATCCAAAATATTGTTTAGCACTTAAAGTGTCAAACACCTGCTTCTACCCTATTAGTCACATCTTTTGGGGGGTTTTAAGCAACACCTACCATGCAAGTAATTTTTATTTATGATTTTTAATGGCCCCCTTTTAGAGCAGCACCTGCCATACAAGCAAATTATTATTTATGATTTATAATGCCCCCCTTTTAGATATGGCCACATTCAAGAAGAACATTTATATTTCTACACTATCCACTTAAGGGCAAGTACCCATAACACAGACAATCTAAGGGTAATCACACCAAATTATCAACCACATGCACACAAAAAAATTCTAGTTCTAGCATGCGTAGTGGTTGTGCACATAAGTGTATAAGACTTGTGTGGTATATCACACAAAGGGTGTTAGATTTTATTTTGGAATAAAGATGTTTGATCTTTGCCCAATGATGATTTCAATTTAAGTTATTTGTGTCTTAAAGATTTTATTTGATTTTTAAATATTTCATATTTATGAGGGTTATGAAGAACCCATAAAGTAACCACTGCTTGCTTTTGGGCAAGCTTGTTACTTATGAATCCTAAGATACAAAGATGTAGGCATCCCATCTTTTGGGGGAGATGATTGATCATTGTATCAAAATGAACCTATGTTATTTATATGTGTTTTGGAGTTCTCTTAGTGCTTGGATAAGAGAAGTGTCTATTTAATAGGGTAAGATAGACATGCCTAAGGGTTGCACTCAGGACTTTGTGAAATTCATCCAATAAGGTAGGATGAACTTCAACAGATGGGATAACTCCTAAAGTACATCTATGTGTTTAGAATTTTACATGTCAAAGGAGAGATCACTTGAATTGGTTAAATAAAAATGATTACTTAGATTTTGGGTCTAAAAAAGATGTCCAACATATAGCTCTTGTGTCACGACTCGACCCAGTTAGCTCGCAAGTGCGAGGCGGGAACAAAAGTCGGACAGGATAAAAATCATAAAAACCTTCATAATACTCTATTAACATGTCTCCAAACTTATACAAAACATTCTCAACATGATGAAAGATCCACTAATGAATCTCAAAATAAAATTTTTCATTCATTTCAATCATCATAACATCAATATAAAGTTTACAAAATATGAGAGGTGTCTGAAAATCATTTCCTTACACTCCATCTCTAATCCTTCTATATAGAATATCAAAATATCAAAACAAAACCTGTCGTCTGTCATCTCCCTACGATGGTACGTGAGGGGAGATTTATCCACCATTTATCCTTTACCAGATCCTCCTGAAAAATGTCACACAACATGGGTGAGTCACAACTCAATAGGTGTAAATGTCATTCAAATAAATTTAGAGTCAAGGGAAGAAAACCATAACATGCTTTGATATCTTAGTAAAAGAATAATCAACATATAACAACATTTTGTCTAAGGTAATGCATGTCTTTACTTTAACATTGAAGTTCTTATTCCTTTCATAACCTTTCCATTATTCATTTCAAAAGATTCATGCCTTAAATGATAGTCTTAAATGCATATAACATAAATATGAATTGTTCATAAATATCTTAATATACATATACAAATAACACCCGTCTCGGAAGTATCACTTGTACTGATCAAGTATATAAAATTGGCCATTCCTTTACCATTGGTTCAAAAGAACCTCCTTTACCATTAGGCTCATAAGAGCCTCGTTTACCATTGTTCAAAAGAGCTCCTTTACCATTTGATACTTCCGCGTCAACATGCACATGCACATAATACTTACATATTCAGAAGAGATGCTTATGTAAACTATTCATAAACTAATAAAATGTATGTTTTCATTAGGGTATACGTGTTTTCTATGCTCATAAGTTTATTTGCATGAAAAGGAAAGACATTTGTAGTACATGTAAAGAAAAGAAAATGAGATTCATTCATAAGTTCTAAAATTTCATAAAAAGAATTTTTATATTTGCATCAAGAGATCATAAGCTCATAAGGAAAATGCTAGTCAATATAATACCATAAAGAGCATAAAAATGAGAAATGCCATTTCTATGTATTTGCATGAAATAAAAATTTTCTAAATTTAGAAGAATGTCCATTTCACCTACCTCAACTTGTGCACCACAATGCGATCCTTCAAAAGTCCTTACGCCCCTTTCCTCTTATGCAATCAAAATCTACAAGTGACGAACATAAGGTGTAAACATAAATTTCTTCCCTCTCAAACGTTTAAAAAGCCCTAGATTATAAGCATGTAACTAGTTCATACACCAAGTTTTGATTTTTTATAAAACCCCTCACACAAACCATGTCAATTTCATTTTATTTTCACTAGAACTAGGATTTTATCCTAACAAGCTTTTGGAAAACCTAAATCAATTATTTTCTCACCTCAAAGATACAACCATCCTCTTTCCCCTTAAACGCAAGTTACCATACAACAATTCATTAGGTTTTCTAATTAAAAAATTAAAAAAATAATAATTCATTCTAAAGCTAAAATTCTTGCTTTAAAAATCTCCCTAAATTTAAAAGAAAACAACACACTCATAGAGTTTTTCATGATTTTTGGAAAACCCTAACTATTAGGGCATGCAAAAATATCTCTTAAAAAGAATCTATCTTCACAAAAAGGCTTCCTAACCTCAAAATGAAACTTTCCTACAAAAGTATTTTGATAGAAAATAAAAAATCGGATAAAACCCTAAATTTCAAAATACACATTTTCATGAAAGTAACTCACATTAGGGTTTAAAAACATCATATTACCCTTTCCTAAACTTATCTAAAAGAAATCTTAAGTTTTCTCAAAACCCTACTTTCCTTCCCTTAGAGGAAACTCATAGAAAAGAAGAGAAATCTCTTTCAAAACACTTACCTTAGCTTTCTCTTAGATTTCCTTACAATTTCCTCCACGAAATGCCATCGGAAACTGCCTCCTGGATCGTCGGAGTCGCCTCCTACCCGACGACCCTCCTTCCTCTCTCCTCTCGGTTCAGCTGAAATGAAGAAATGGGGATCGAAACATTAGGTCCCCTAATAAGAGCGGAAAAGCTCTCATAAATGCATAATTACCTATATGCCCTCACTTAAATCGTCCTCTATTCAAAAGATTCCAAGGGCAAAGTCATCATTAAGAGTTTTCCAGGAATTTTAACTCCCAAAATACTTAAAATCTATTATGGATTCTACATCATTTCGTTCAGAATTTTGCGCTCTATTTTATAAAATTTATTGCATCAAATTCTGATGACTTTGAAAAATTCACTTAAAACTCATTGTGATGTATCGAAAAGCGTGCAAAGCCTAAAATGGTATTTTGCAGGTTTTACATTTTGGGCTATGTGTTAAAGAATTCTCCTTAGTTTTTAGATCTAAGAAGAGAATGTAGGAATCCAACATTTAGTTTTTGGGGCTAAATATTGGAGGACTCCCTTTAGCTTTTGGAGCTAAAGAGAGGGGAAATCTTCTATGATTTGGAAGTTGGAGGAGAGTTGGGGAAATATGCAACTTTATGGGTTATAAATTCATGAATATCTTTGAACATTTTGATGTTCAAAAAGATGGTAGCACCCTTCTAACTTGGGTTGGAAGGATGAATGGAGATAAGACTTTTGAATCCTATATTTTGGATGAAGCTATTTGTTGTTTTTGGTTCAAGAATAAGTTGGTTTGGAACTGGATTGAATTACTCAACATGGTTTGAGTGAAAGGAGTTTCATATAACTTTTGAGTTGTAGAAAGGAGGGAATTTCTTTACAATTTTTGTTTGTAGAGAATAAATGGGGAAATTAAACTTGGAAGTTACATCCTCATGAACATTCTTTGAATATTTAGTGTTCAAAGAGGGATGTACATTCTCATAATTTGGAATCTTAGAAGAATGAGTAGTTTCCTACAACTTTTGAGTTCTAGAAAGGGAGAAATGAAGTGCAACTTATGGGTTGCAAGTTGGAGGAATTTCTTTGAGTATTTGATGTTTAAGGAATGGGACTCACATTCACTTAATTTAGGCTAAGTGAATGGAGAGATTTTCTACACTTTGTTTGGTAAAAGAAGGAGAGAATGTGCAACTTAGAGATTACACATTCATGAATGTCCTTGAAAATTTAGTGTTCAAAGGGGGATAACCATTCTCCTAAATTTGGGCTTAGGAGAATGAGAAGGCTTTCTACAGCTTTTGAGTTGTGGAAGAGAGAAGCAACAAGCAAATTTTGGATTGCATGTTGAAAGGGATTCCTTGAACTTTTGGTGTCCAAGGAGGAATATTCATTTGCCTAATTAGTGGCTGAGCAAATGAGATGAAAGAATCCGATGCTTGATCTCAAGTTCAAGAGTTTACAACATCATGCATGGAGAGATTAGTGGTAGCTCCTAAGGCAAGTTAAAAGTCATGCGATGATATATTTGGAACCTTGAGGAAGTTCCAATCAACACGCATGGGAGGGATGATGATTGTTTGTTAACTTTATCTCAACAAACAAAGGATTGGTGACTTGTAAATTATTTCTAAGTTCAAAAGCTCATGTAATATGGAATTTAGAACCTTGGGGAGGTTTCACATGCTATGCATGAGGGAGAAGAGAAATGATTGCTTGTTAGTTTTATCTCAACAAACATGATAGAGTACACCTAGAATTCTAATCCTAAGATTATAAGATTCATGCAATCTAACACTTAGAGTTTCGAGAATGCTCTTGGTATTATACATAAAACAGGATTGTTCATTTGTTAATTTCATATCTTAACAAATAAAGGTTTAGACTTAGGTTTTAGCTCTAAAGTTTTGAAGATTCATATGATAGAGTAATATAGAGCTTTGAGGGTGCTCCAAAACATCACACATGAATAGGGATATTTGTTGGTTTTATGCTCTAACAAACAAGGTGGGAGAACTTGGAAGTTGGTTCTAAGTTTGAAAGAATTCATGCAATGATAGGTTTGAAGCTTGGTGGTGCTCCAAATGTCATGCATAAGAGATGCATATTGTAGTTTTGGAACTACAAATCGAGAGGCAAACATCAAGTTGTGTACTCAGTGATGCAAGATCATCTACCTGTGTAGCTTAGGCAAATAAGATAGGCTAAGATCAGAATCCTAAGCCTAAGGAGGGTATTCATTCGTTAATCTTTGTGCTTCAAATGAATCAAAGAGGGAGCTTAGAATTTGGCTTTAAGCTCCAAAATCATCATATAATGATGTCTTAGATTTTTGTAGAATTCCAAATCATCATATAGAAGAGGAGAGACATGTTCATTTGCCAATTTTGTGTTATTAGCAAATGAAGGATTTGTCCCTAAAGCCTTAATGCTTAGTGTAAAGTGCCATTTCGAGCTTAGAGAGGCTCCAAAATATCACATATGGAGGTGTGTATGTTTGTTGATTTTTGTCTCAATAAAAGGGGAGTGACTTAGGATTTGATCCTAAAGTCTTGATGTTTCGTGTAATGCAATATTTAGAGCCCTGAGGAGGCTCCAAAATATTATGCATGAAGGGAAAATAGTGCATGAAAGCAAGCTCTTTATATTTGTTAGAACCCATGCAATATAAACCTTGTAGCATTGTTTAAAATTGTGCAATATGAGGCTTTCCTTGAGGCCCGCCTCAGCATAATTTCAGTAAAAAATGCCTCGAGGCTTACGCCACAAACTTTTTTTTATGAGGCTTACGCCTCATCTTGGCTGAGGCCCGCCTTGAGGTGTGCCTCACCTCGTTGGCATGAGGTATACGCCTCATCTATTTATGTATGTTTTATTTAAAACATAGCTAAATTCCATACAAGAGCCCCAAAATAATCATGCCCCTTGCGCTCCAATGCCGCATTAACTTCCTCTCAACTACCTCGACTTCCATCCCACAGCCTTCACCGTAGCCACCACGTCATAGCCACCATGTCCCATAAAAATTTAAGTATTTCTCTTATTTTATGTTGATGAAAAAAATTTATGAAAGAAGAAGATGATTAAAATAAACAAAGAAGTAGATTGGTAAGTATTGGACCCTACATGATGAGACAAATCAGAGGCCAATTTATTATGACGGCTCAATAAAAATTATATTAGTAATGAAAGTAGAAATGATTTCTGATTTGTTGTCAATTATTTTAACTTTATTAGTAATTAAATGTAGATAAGGAACTGAGAAAGAAAAAATTTAGAGCTATGATGCTATATGATACGTTTATGCAATTCATAAATTTTATGTTATTTTTCTCATGTGATATTTAGATTTCAAAGATATTTCATATAATTTATTACTTATCACTTTACATTTTGTGTAATTTTTTGTTTCATATGTATAAAAATTTGTTACTTTATAGTTCAATAGAATTTTAATTTATCATTCTTAGCAATTATTTGGGTATTATATAAAAATCAATTTTAGCTTTTATTTTTTACTTTAAGCAATTTTTAGATTTTGAGGCTTACGCCTTAAAATGCCTTGAGGCTTACGCCTCGCTTCATGAATGAAAAATGCCTTAATACCCAATTACGCAATTTTAAATCTTGCCTTAGAGCATTGAGGGAGCTCAAAGCACCAAATTTTAAGGGGAATATGCATGAGTAAGAAAATTTCCTCATTCCTCCATGGATGTTTTAGACTCATGGAAAGAGGAGAGACGCACGGGAAAGGAATTTCCCTACGTCTTTGAGTGTGTTTTGGACTCAATTTGATGAGTGAAGATCAAATTCCTAGGGCTTTGAAGAGATTTCTAAATAAATTTTTACATGATTTAGAAACTTTGGATTGGAGAGATCTATCCCTATGACTTATACGAGGTTTAAGATCCAATTGGGCATGATCTAAGAAGAACCTAGGAGTGTATGTATGTGTAGATGATTCTCGAAATTAGAAAATTTTGATAATTGAAAGTAATCAAGTATTTGATTTTGCACAATGTTATACATGAACTTACTCAATAATATATTTCATTGGGTTTACAACGTAGACTTTAGAAATTGCATAGGAAACCTCACAATGATTTGATATTTCCAATGGTTGACTAAATTCTGTGGGCTCTGAAAATTCGACCCGGCCTCCGCCCACACATGATCGTTTATGCTTTTATCTTTTCGGCGAGGGAGTTTTAACGGACTAAGTTCTAGTGTAAAATTTGGAAGACAGATAGGTTTGTAGATATTACACTACCTAGAGATCTCACCCTCATTTTGTGAGGACTTTATGATCTGAGTTCTAGTTTCCTATAGGCGCAAGCCCTTATAGATAATTACCCCTCTTGATTACGAGAGAGAACTTTCGATTAAGGTTAGTCATCAATCAGATACGTAGTATCAGGCGTATAGTAGCATCAAAAGACATAGGGATTTGGAAAGTTTGGAGATTTGGAATTTGAACGGTTAAAATACTTGAAGATTTGATATTAAAAATTAGAAATTGCACCATTTTGCACTTAAAGTGGATGGTGGGGGAATGAATGATAAACCCGATCAAGATCCCATGGTTCCATCATCCCGGACCATTGTGGTCCCTAGTCTACTTAGTCAGAGGAGATAGTCAACCCAACCTAGTAGAAGGATTCTTGTCGGCAGCCATGGGTTGCTTCGTCCAAGGGTACCTTGTAGACCTGAGATGAATGTTTGTCTAGGGGGACAAATTTTAATTCACCTTAGCTAACAGAGGGCATTGTGCCCTATTAATCATATCCTATTGATTTTTATCTCAAGGATTTGATGCCATTAAGGGACGTATTAGCTCTGGCCATAACCGATATTTCATGGTGCCATTTGGCGGCAAAACCACTTGGTTCAGAGGGCCTTGGGACATAACCGTTTATCCTCTAGTTCCATTTGACTGCAAAACTATCGGTTATAGGATATGTACCACGTCCTTATTAGCAGGAGATTATTTGAGAATGGATTATAGAGATATTTTTTACTAGGCGTTTGTCTTTTTGTGAGCTGAAGTAGTATTTGAATTTTTCCACCCCGGCAAACTGTTGCGAAGGGTGGATGGATTTTGCTTTATGTGTTTGATGGATTGATTTAATTTTAAATATCTTTGGAATTTAGAATGATTTTGGATTTTTTGGATTTTTGGGCTTTTGTGGGTATTTGGGAGGAATTTTATGTATTTGAAAAGGACCCCTCTGGTTGAGATTATTATTCAACATGGCCATCATCGGGGTGTTAAGGGTCATTTGAAAATATTTATGTCTTGAACCTTGTCGACCCTATCGACTTGCCGATAGGGATTGAGTTTCCTAGGCTTTATGCCTTTATTAGTGAATTATTATTGTTATATGCCTTGAAGGCCTAGTATGAATGTATTAAAACAAATACATCGGTCTCCACAACCATATAATTGTTAAGGGGACCTCCAGCTCTCAGCTACTCGAACAAGATACAAAAAAGAAGAAAAATAACCCATGAGCCAGAGTTCCCCAATAAACACAAGTACAAAACAACCTATTAAAAAATCCAGGTATGACAAAAGAAAACTACAAAGAAACTAATAGAATAAAAAGACAACAACATAATAGAAATAAACATATAAAAAAGTAGTATGGAAATAATACACATTAACCATCTTTAATATGAGTATCTATGCTAACTAGTTATTTCCTCTGGATGAAACAAAATATCCCATAGAAAATAAACCAGCTGGCATAAATATCAACCATTCGCTATCATAATCCAACAGAGAATATTTACAGTAACTATTGAAAACTGCATAAGGGAATTAGGATAATGAAATTTAGTATAAAACTCTACATAAATAGGCCAAACACCAAACTGGTAGTGAAGGAGACTTAAATTATTAGATATAGCAGCATGGAGAAAACTATAAATATAATAGAAATGAATGCCCCCCCCCCCCAAATCACCACAATAAATAGCATTTAATACTCAAATCAAGGCTAGAGAAGTGGGAAAATTGTAGAGAAAAAAAAATTCACGGATACGTGAGAGGAACAAAATCATACCATAAAGCCTATAGAATATAAGAACAAAGAACGAATGAACCAATATAGCCTTGCTCATCATGAATGCTGATGAAACATATAAAAATTCCATGGTCCAAGCTCCCAGAAAAGCCCCACATAAATGATCATAATGAAAATAACGCATAAGAAAACTAGTAAACAACCTCTAAAAATTAGTATACCGAAGAACAGAAAGGCCTGTAACATATAACAAATAACGATCCAAACCGAAAAATTGAAAAAACACGCCATTAGTTCGATCAAACATAAGGAATCCCAGAATTGTTCAGCTTAACCAAACCCTTACTTTATCCAGTAAGGAACCCAAATATTTTCAATAAAACTAAACAAATTAAAACCAATCTTAGCTAGATAATCAGCAGCAACATTTTCTTCCTATAAAATATGAGAAATAGAAAATGAAATGAGAGAAAGCCATTGTTTAATAAAAATTTTAGTTGATTTATGTTCTCAAAATTATATTTTACTATTTGATAGAAAAAAGAACTTTCATTCGGCTTGTCGGTGGTTTAAAAACTGCCAGTAAAAACCATGCCGGAAACCTTTTCTGATGGTGTTTTTTGACGATTTTTTTCACTGTCAGTTAATACCGTCGGTTAGGTTCCGGCAGTCTAAGCACCAGTGACCGCCAGTTTTGTTACTGGTGGCATACCGGCCATTCAACCGCCGGTATAATTATCAACGTTATTATAGCGTAGACCTCCAGTACGCCACTGGTGATGTTACTAGCTCCTTCTCGGTGGTTAAAACTGAAGGATTTACATGCGGTGAGATTAGCGGCATGTCGCCAGTGTACCACCGGACACCATCGGTATACCGCAGATATGTATCAATAATTTTAGTAGTTTTCGGCAGCTATAATTATCCATCCGATAGCGAAGTTTCCGGTGTCCAAACCGCCAATTGTCTGTCTGCCGGAAACCTGTAGCATTTGAAAAAAATTGACAGCCTCCTCTCTATTTTACAGATTTTCACACTAAACTCTAAACCTGCAAAGAAAATACAGTAATTTTCCCAAATTTGGGCAACCCGCCACTATAGTCAATCACAACAATTATCACAAATATATTCATTAAAATAAATCAATAAGTGAAACCAAATAAGTTCATAAGTTTAACCAAATATATTTATAACTAATTTCAATAAGTGAATCAAATAATTTCATAACCAAATAAGTTAACAATAAGTTCATCATAAGTTTATCGAACAAAAAGGAGTACTAATCCTCCTTCGTATCCTCGCTGACTTGTGATACATGTGGATGATGCTGCTCTTGCTTTTTGTTCTTTTGATTTTCATATTTGTAGGATCGCATCTCTTCCTGTATCTCATTTTGAACCTTTCTCATCTCTTCTATCTCTCTCATCAGCGCTGCAACCCTCTGGAATACACTTTCTTCAGCTCCACTAGGATCATAAAATGTCGAGGTGGATGAACTACCCTTATAAGCATAGCATTGCAAACTCAAGCCATATACCCTCCCCTCTGCCTTCCTCCAACAACATCTGATCATATATGATACTCAAAAATTTGGGTTGATCCTGAAGATGATCCCTCACCAGTGGACTGACGACTTTCCTGAGCTCGTACAAAATCTTCCTGCAAGAATAAATCTATAAAATATAATGATATTATAATGAGTTTTATTATAATAAATTTCTATCCCCAAACTCTAAAAAAAATATACTCACATGAGCCTTTTTAGCCTTTTCATCAACTCACTGATGGTCAGCTTGATGTTGGTCAGTTCTCGTATGCAACTCTAGCGGTATTGGCTCCCGACCAAAAAACTCTTTCTAAAAATATAAGATATAGTTATAATAACATAAATATATTTAATAAACTAATTTGAAGTATTTACTAGTTGTTATCTATGTTTTGTATGAGAAATAAATTCGCCAATATGAAGAGAGCTTCCTAAACCACCACAGTCAGATGCTCTGTTATGCTTATTCTGCTCTATTATTTTTATGAACTCAGGGGTCGCCCAAGCTCTACTCAGATCTGCCCATACGCCCTCTCCAATCCATATTGGATGTTGTTTAGACTTTCTAATGTCCGTGAATATGTCCCTAGTACGGGTCGCTCCTCTTCTCTCAAAATTTGTTCTGATCCTCATGTTATGCTCACGTAACCACCTAAATTCTTTTTTGTGAAAAAATATAGGCAAAATAAAAAATATTAACATAAATTAAATTAAATATTTGAATTTATGCCAAATAAGTATACCTTAAATTCTCCAAACCATATACCCTAATTTCCTTTAGGATCTTCTTCCATGATAAGTAAGGAGCATCATATTTGTTCTTTATAATATCCCAAATCTTGTGAGTAGGTGGTCTTGAAGGATTGAAGTTGCAGGTTAATTTTTTTGTCAATAACATATAATATATCAAAAGACAAGAAACATAACAACATAAATTGAACTTACTTATCGCCATCAGTCTCAATGTACTGAAGCTTATCTGCTGCAGCTGCATGATCCCCAGTACCAACCTCTACTGGTCTAGATGGATCCACTGTGTTCTAGTTGAATCGGATATGGGTAATAATATGGATGGGGGTAAGGAGGGTAATGGACAGTGGATGGACCTGCAACTTGTGATAATGGTGGGGGGTATTATAAATAGAATGGAGCTGCATGTGCCTGATCTCAAGAGGAAAAGTGAGGACTCATCGATGGAGGAGAGAAGTACCCAGGAAAGGGTGATGGTACAACAACAGGTGGATCTGACTGACCTGACCCATCTCACTAGGGGACTACTACTGACTCCTGGGTGGTGGTGATGATGGTATAACTGGTGGAACAACTCTCTCTCCCTCGTAATCATCAGGTTGTCTAGGTCTGTTAAGATTAACACTCAACCTTTTTAGAGAAAACTTTGAGGCAAAGGATCCATGAGGAGGATCGTCACTTAAAACCATCTACATTAAAAGAAGCAATTAGTAAAGTATTATAATATATAAAAAATAAAAAATACATAATACACATTAATGAATTACTAAAATAAAGAATTAAGAATATAAAAGAATTATTAATATTTTCATTACTAAGAATTTAAAAAGTACAATTCTATAAGTGCAAAAACTATTCAGAAATATTACAAAAACTATAATTCTACAATTCTAAATTATAAAAACTATAATTCTAAATTATAAAAAACTACTCAGAATTGGAAATATTTTTATTACTCTCCAAGGTATCTTCGCTTTCATTCTCGTTCTCACTTGATGAGCTAGTTGAACTATTCATATCTTCTAACTGCATTTCAATACTAGGGGTTATAGTTAGCATATTCTTAATTTTAACATACCTATAATTTTACATCTCATCCTCTTGATGTGCAATTACCATAACATATTATTGATCAATTATTCCCCTTACTTTTATTTTTATGACAACTAATCAATCTTGTTTATCCCTATGATCATTGGGATATTTGCTGAAATAAACTTGAATAGCTTGACTTGCTAACACAAATGGATCAAACTTTCTGTATCTACTACTATATTTTATATCTACTAAACTATATGCAGGATGAATCCTTGTGCATCTATTTTATATTAAATCATATCATTGACAATTAAATAAGGATACAAAGTTCTCATCTTCATCTTGGTACTCCAGGTCAAGAATCTCATTCAGAATACCATAATAATTACACTCATCTTCTTAATGAGTGTTCTCTCTAACATATACTCCATAATTTTTAGTTTTTCTTCCTTTTCTCCATAACTTGGTATGAAATCTGAACCTATTCAGTATATATTGGCCAGGTCTTTACTTTCCACATTGGAATATGGAACATCTTTCTTTTGACAACATTGTTTTTTCGAGTTTGGCTTAAACTGAGGAGCATTGCAGGTGTGATAATAATCTTCTATTGCATTATCCTTATAGTATAATATACATCTATTGATACAACAATTAATTTTTATAGCAGTGAGACCAAACTTGGATACTAATTTCTTCGTTCGCTATAAATCTGAGGGAATTAAATTGCCTGTTGGATTAATTTCCTTGAGAAAACCAATGAAGTCATTGAAACAGTCACAAGGAATATTATACTCATTTTTAATACTTAGCATCCTCACTACAATCAACAATTCTGAATGAGTATTGCTACCATCCCAAATTGATTTTTGAGCTGCATGTAGTAACTCAAAAAATTTTTTGGTTTCTATATTTAGTGGCTCTTCAACACTAGCCCTTAAATTAGGACCTGCTACATCAAAAATAAGTTCTTCATATGATCTGCTCATTTGCATTTCATCAAATGTTTCATAAGTTATGGATGGACCAGCATGAGTATCTCTTTATGGCTCATACTCGTCATGTGATGTCCAAATCTAGTAGTCTAAAAGAAATCCCTTATGATATAAATCAAGCTTCACATCATCGGGCTTGAGGAATGCTTGATGTTTTATGCTTCGAATATGGACATCTAAATATTTTATTAAACATAAAGGAAGGCAGTTGAGATGCAACTTGAATGAAAGTCTCAACTCCCTGTATAAATTCATCTGTCAATTCTCTTCAACACGATAACAATCTATTATACATCCAATATCTCTCTTCTTGGATAGTCATTTGGAAGTTGAAGCAAACATCCCCCTACATAGTTATGAAAATAACTATTAGAAGATATGCACCCTGAACAAGTATGCGTGCTATACTTTTGAACAAGTGTACTTTACTTGATTGAAATGCATTGTAGGTCTCACAACCATCTCATATGATATTTATTGATTTAGAGAAAGCATATGATAAAGTTCAAAGAGAAGTGCTATGGATCGTTCTTGAAAATAAAGGAGTTAATAATGCTTATGTTGAGAAGCATAATACTAAGTTAAGTGTTGTAGAGATGAGGATGCTTAGGTCTACCTTTATCTTTCTTAACATAAGTCGAATCTAATACCTCAACTTTCATTAACGGGTCAGCAGAAGGCCTCCATTTAATGTGACCAAACCATCTAAAGCGACCCTCTTTATTCTTATCTTCCACTGGAGCTACTCCAACCTTATCACGTATATGCTCATTTTGTATCCTATCTCTAAGGTTGAAGCCACTCATCCACTCATCCACTCTCTTTTACCTCTACTTTCCTAACTGGGTCATCTAAAGCCACTTAACTTTTAAAAGAGAAGCATAATACTAAGTTAAGTGTTGCAGAGATGAGGATGCTTAGGTTTACCTCTACCTTTCTTAATATAAGTCAAATCTAATACCTCTACTTTCCTAACTGGGTCATCTAAAGGTTGCCGTTTTATGTGACCAAACCATCTAAGGCGACACTCTCTAATCTCATCATGCACTGGAGGTACTCCAACATTTTCATGTATATGCTCATTTTGTATCCTATCTCTAAGGGTAAAGCCACTCATCCACCTAAGCACACTCATCTTTGCAACACTTAACTTAGTATTATGCTTCTTTTTTAATGACCAACATTCAACACCATAAAGCATTGCAAATCTCTCCACCATCTTATAGAATTTTCCCTTAAGTTTGAGGTGGACCTTTCTATCACACAACAAGCCCAATTCATTCCTCCATTTCAACCATCCAACTTTAATTCTGCTGATAATATCCCCTTCTATTTCACCATCACTCTGAACAATAGATCCATGATATCTAAAACATCTACTTTTTTTAATGACTTGATTGCCCTAAACCACAAAAACCTCACTAGGTGAATTACTACTAAAATTACACTTCATATATTTAGTTTTAGATATACTCAAGCAAAAACCTTTAGACTCTATGGTTGACCTCCATAATTCTAGTTTACCATCAACTCCCTCTCTAATCTTATCAACAAGAAGAATATCATCAGCAAAAAGCATACAATAAGATATATCCTCTCGTAAATGTCTAGTGAGAACATCCATGACTACAACAAAAACATATTAGCGTAAGGCTGATCCTTGATGTAATCTAACCGAAATAGCAAAAATAACTTCAAAATTAAAAAAAAAACTAAAAATGCAAACCTCGGAGGCCAGTTTCACACACGAGTGGGGAGTGGGGAGAAATCTTTAGCCTTGCAGTGGGGGAGAGATCTTCATTTGGAGGACCTTTTCGGCGGCCGAAGGGACCTCATTAGTGGACATAGGGTGCGTCTCGATTGCGAGAGGACGGAGGAGATCGGGGCGAGCGTCGTGTAGGAGAGAAAGGAGAAGGCGATGAAATGAAATGGAAGGCTTGGAATGGCTTATTCTAGGGGATTTTCTGATGGCTTTGCGGTGTTTTAGACCGACAGAAATAATTTACTTAACACCGATGGTTCAAGCTGCAGGTAATGTGCTTGTAAGATTTAATACCGGCAGGTAAACTGGCAATTTCTGGACCGCCGCTATTTCCGGCAGCTTTAATTTACATAACCGCCGGTTAGACCGTCAGTAAAAACTGGTGGTCAACCGCCGGTTAAGCCGTCGTTATTACCGGCGGTTGGAGAACCTCTGGTCCAGACCGCCAATAATTGATGAATTTCCTACAGTGTTAATAAATCCAAAGTTAATAGATATATAAATTAAAAGAGTTCTTATTCTAACTAGCATAGAGCATGTGTTCAAATCAATGGCTAACTAACCTTTGAAATATACTATCACATCGAAAAAGCATAACCATAATGGATATATGGATTTAATTTTATTGAATTTTTAATTTATAGGTGGTTTTTTTACCTAGAAATTTAAAATTCAAATTGAAGGCCTATTTGAGCTCAAAATGATTTAATTAAGTTTGGACATGTGTTGAACATGTCTAAGAATCATCCCTATGAATTTGAGTTTAGCTAGATTTAAGTTTAAAGAATAATCCTAAAAATATTATGGGGAAAAATTTTGAAATTATTTTTTAGAAATAAAAAAAAAAGCCAAAGCTATAAAAACTTTCAAGTTCTTCCCAATAGAAATCCATATAGCCCTTTATCTTCTAATTTAACTAAGTGTATGAAGAGTTATGAATTATTTTAAGAATTGACTGAATTTTATCCAATTATTTCTATGGATACACATAGTTAAATGTAATTTCCAGATGGCATTGTTTAATTGGCTCTTTAGAACATGGGTGGATCACTAAAAAAGTTAGGGTTAATTATAGCAATTTGATCAAAGATAAAATAATTAATATATGTTGGCTCAAAAGAGCATGAGAGAAGTATGTCAACTAGTTTGACTCAATCAGTGTCATTCTTCAAATTTGAATCAAATGAATGGCCTGTATTTCTTGTTCAACCTCCCACTTTGATTCTTAGTCATATAGATAACTGTGCATTATCTAAAGAATCCAACCATTTAAATCCTCTCAATTGGATCAAAGAGGATTATTCAAGTATGGAGTTTCAATCTAAAGGTAGATTTACCTTACATTAATAATTCACTTCACATTTGACCAAACCTAAGTGAAATTATGCTATGGTTTTAAAATTAACTTCATATAGGATAAGACTAATGGGTATTTTACTTCAAGAGAGTATTTATGGACCTAGAACAAAAATCTTGTTCAAACTTTAAGAGCTGGAGAGCTGTTGCGTCCTGGAGTACTCATGACGATAGAGAAATATAAAGTTTAGTGTCTTAGCATTGCATGAAAATCTGGCACGTAATTAGATAAGAGAGAGGGTGCAGCATTAAAGGAGACACCATGATTTTTATGTGGAAAGCCCCTAAAAAGGGGGAAAAGCCATGGGGCCTAGCCCAGTTTGAATGAATCCACTAGTATGTATAGTTGATTACAAATGAGGCATTTCTGGGGGAAGGCCTTAACTTGATATACATCTTATAGAGTACATTACATAATGGAGTTATAAAGAATCACAGTTAATATTTTTTTTTGATCTGAAGGACTATAGTCGGTGGACGACATAAGTCGAAATGACTGTTGTCTGTGGGTGATAGAGGTCAAAAAGACTGTAGTCAGGTAGAAGCCCAATAATGGAAAGAAATACATCTTCAGATAGATGTCCAGCGAAAGTCTGATAACCGGTAGAAGTTCGGTGTTGGGTAGAAACTTGACGACGAGCAGAGGTTTGACATTAGTTGGAGGCCGAGGAGAACTCCGGCATCACTTGGAGTTCGGGTGAAACTCCAGCGTCACTTAGAGGCAGGCGGAATATTGACGTCACTTGGAGGTTGAGTGGAATTTTGGCGTCACATAGAGTTCGGGTGAAACTCTGGTGTTACATGTACAGAATTCTAGAATCACTAGTGTCAGGCAGAATTTTGGCATCACTAGAGCGTCACTTGAGCGTCAGGCAGAATTATGGCGTCTCTCGGGCGTCGGACAGATTTTTAGCATCACTAGAGTGTCAGGAAGAATTTTGGCATCATTCAAGCATTGGGGAGAATTCTGGTATCGCTCGGGCGTCAGGCAAAAATCCGGTGGTGGTCGTGGAGGAGTTTCTTCCCTCCAATCTTTCTCTTCTTCTTCCTTCTTATTCTCTTCTTTTTTGTTTGACCCCCCTCACAAGAGAAATAAGAGACCATTTATAGATTTTTGGAGTGGCATGGCCTATAAATAGGTGAGAGATCAAGGGCGAATTGGAAGTGGTTTGAATGGATGGCCGATATTTAATCCCTTGATCGTGGACCATTCGCCAGACATTTAAAGGTCTTAATAATGTCAGAATTTTGCAATCTTTGGCTCATTGGATTTTTCTCATCGAACCGCTCGATTTGATTATAAAGACGTCATGTTTGAAAACTGTTTGGTAACTTAAATTGTGGTTTGAACTTTCCAATAGTGCTTCGGGTCCTTGATGTGGAGTCATTTGGGCTCGAATTGAGTTGAATTTGGTGTCGTTGGGTTCGTATTTTTGGGACGATCAGTTCAACTATAAGTTTGCTGAAATTAGAGTTTAGGTGATCCCGTATTTAATTTTTTAAGTTTCTGACTTGATTTTGCCATGAGATTCGTGCCTTACCAAGATAATTTTTTGTTGATATATTAGTTGCCCCCCTATTTTTAGATGTCGAAGCTCTAGGGGTATGAAAATATATGTGTCGACATTTTGCATTGACTGAATTGCAATAAATTGCATTTTGAAAATTAAAAACTTTCTCAAACTTGATCAAATAGGCCTTGTTGAGCTTTGAAATTATGAAAATTGAGTTTGGAACATCAAAAAATGTGTCGGGGGAACCCAAAAACGTCGGATTTGGACCGTCCGAACCAAAAGTTGGGCCCAGACAAGTCTAGGCGGCAGAACCGACTGGCCGGCCGGCCTAACGCCGCCAGCAACGGCGCCTGCTTGACGCGCGGACCGGTTCGACCACACGTGACTATGCAGTTTCACAGCAGTTAGTCGCGCAGTTTGATATATATATATATATATATATTATAATGTGAGGCCCACATGCATTTGTATTTTCCAAAAAATCCTAAAAAATTCTAGAAAATTTTGAAAAAAATTAAAAAAATTTAGAAAACTTGGAAAAATTCTATGAAGTTCTGGAATGTTCTTTTCTTCCCAAAAAAAGGCTATAAATACCCCCTTAGGGCCAGGGGGAACTTTTACCTTCTTCTTTTCTCCTTTCGTCTTTCTGATAGTTGAGGTCTTCCGCTAATTTTTAGTTGGTGACTTTCCCTACTTAACTCAGCGCCTCTTCTCTTGTATAGAAGTTGGAGATTCCTCCTCCTTTTCTCATTTTGGCTTTCTTATAGTGGAGGCATTCTATTATTTTTTGTAGGTGACTTTCCCTACTAAAATCGGTGCCCCTCGTATTGTACAGATGTTAGAAATTTATCTTCATTTTCATTCTTTCCCCCCATTTTTCTTATTGCTCTTGAGGTCTTCCGCTATTTTTTAGTAGGTTACTTTCCCTACTTTAATCGGCGCCCCTCTTCTTATGTAGAAGTTGAACTTTTTCCAGCCATTCATTTTCTTCTCCTTCCTCGTTCTAACTTTCTAACTGTTGAGGCATTCCCCTGTTTGTTGTAGGCGGCATCCCCTACTAAAATTCAGGGCTTATAGAAGTTTGAATTATTGCTCCTTGTTCTTCTCTTGTGTTCTTCTTTTTACATTGGAGGCATTCCACTATCGTAGATAGGTGGCATTCCCCTATCAAGGTTCAGTGCCCCTCTCTTATATTGAAGGAGTCACGATGAGAGGGTATCTTCGTAATAAACAACTCTTGATATAAGAAGATTAATTGCTGCTTGCATGCTAGAAGGATCTGAGAAGATCTGGAGGTAACAGTACTTAGGAGGAGAGCCAGTAGACGGGGATAATTTTGATATTGTTTGAGCAGAAGTCTGACATGATGGAAGATCGAGATAAAGCCCATTAGCAGTCAACGATCGAGTGTAGAGCTGAAGGAGAGAGTTCGATGGTGCATTACTAGTAGTAGCCAAACGAGAAGCTGGTGATGGCTGATATGAAGTGAAGGACCACTGGCATATATCAAATGAAGGGCCGATGATGGCGGGAGTCCAGTGGCATTTTTCAAAGATAATATGCATCCAAATAGAAGTTTGTCGACATCAGATATCCCTGATTCAAGGAGCCAAAGTATTGTGCTATGTTAATAGTTTGGCGACACACTTATAGTGTCAACTGAGTTGAGGCATGATGAAGATCAAATTATAATCTTCCTTCGAAGAAGAAGATATTTGATGACTTGTACACATGATTCAGATGTACTTTTAATTTCTGCTTGAGAATAAATGTACGATTAAACTTGATGTATAATTTGCAATGTAAGTCCAATGATAATGTATATGAAGTTAAGAATTTGTCCGTTTGAGGAAGAGAAGTTCTTGTATCTTTGAGACATATTTTGATATATTGTCCCCTATATTTTTGGAGGCACTGTCAAACTGTTAAGTTCTTTATATGAGTGATGATTTTATCAATCACTTGCTTTCATGAGATCTTCTTTAGAGAGAATGTTCACTTAGAACATTACTTGATGATGCTGACCTCTGTAGAAGAGGTTGCATCTGCAGAAGAGGTTGTGAGAATCCACTAAGGATGTATGACCTATTCAAGGTTTTATGTTAGAGCACTGTTCGATGATATTAACCTATATAGAAGAGGTCAAAATAATCCAGCAATGACGTGAGACCCATCCAAGGCTGTATGTAAGAGCCCTGCACAATGATGTTAACCTATATAAAAGAGGTCAAAAAAATACAGCAAGTATGTGAGACATTTTTGAGGTTGTATGTCAGAGCCCTGCTCGATGACGTTAACCTGGGTGGAAGAGGTCGAGAGAATCCACCAAGGATACGAGACCTTTCTGAGGTTATATGTCAGATCCCTACTCTATGACGTTAACCTATATGCAAGAGGTTGAGAGAATCCACATAGGATGTCAGACCTTTCTAAGATTGTATGTTAGAGCCCTGCTCAATAATATTAACCTTTATGGAAGAGGTCGAGAGAATCCACCAAGGATGTGAGACCTTTCTAAGGTTGTATGTCAGAGCCCTGATCGATGATTTTATCCTATATGGAAGAGGTAGACAGAATCCACCAAGGATGCGAGACCTTTCCGAGGTTATATGTCAGAGCCCTGCTTGATGATGTTAACCAATATGGAAGAGGTCAAGAGATTCCATCAAGGATGCGAGATCTTTTTGAGTTTGTATGTTAGAGTGCTTTGCTCAATGATGTTAACATGTATTAAAGTGGTCGAGAGAATCCACCATGGATGTAAGATTTATCCGAGGTTATATGTCAAAGCATTTGCTCGATGATGTTAACATGTATGGAAAAGGTCAAGAGAATCTACCAAGGATGCAAGACCTTTCTGAGGTTTTATGTCAGAGCGCTTTGCTCGATGATGTTAACCTGTATTGAAGAGGTCGAGAGAATCCACCAAGGATTTAAGACCTATCCGAGGTTGTAAATCAAAGCCTTTGCTCGACGATGTTAACCTATATGGAAGAGGTCAAGCGAATCTACTTAGGATGTAAGACCTATTCGAGGTTGTATGTCAGAGCCTTTACTCTATAATGTTAACATGTATGGAAGTGGTCGAGAGAATCCTTCATGGATGTAAGACCTATCCGAGGATGTATGTCGAGGCCTTTACTCGACGACATTAACCTTTGTGGAAGAGTTTGAAAGAATCCATCAAGGATGTAAGACCTATCCGAGGTTGTATGTCAGAGCCTTTACTCAATGACATTAACTTGTATGGAAGAGGTCGAATTGGATACCCCTTGGATCGATTTTGCCCTGATTAGGAGGGGGAAAATGCTACGTATATCCCAAATCAAAGGTGAAGAATGGTCTATCTTTAGACCGTTACTACCTTTTTGAGGTCGAGATTAATACCTTGCCCAAGGAGTAGAAGTCCAGTAAGGGACTGTATGTGGCTTGAAATTTATTGGAAGCATCCTTGCATTTTTTGGGAGTTTCGTTATATATCGTCTTGGTTTTAAAGACCTAGATGTCTCCTTTAACACTCCACCCTCTCTCTTATTTGATTGCGTACCAAATTTTTGTACAACGCTAAGACACTAAACTTTATATTTCTCTACTGCCATGAATACTACAGGATGCAACAGTTTGGCGCCATCTCTGGGAATGTGGATCCCGACTAGGGGGGGGGGGGAATTTTGCTCCTAACCATGTGG
This sequence comes from Dendrobium catenatum, assembly GCF_001605985.2. Lineage (NCBI taxonomy): Eukaryota > Viridiplantae > Streptophyta > Magnoliopsida > Asparagales > Orchidaceae > Dendrobium > Dendrobium catenatum. The sequence goes on from NW_021318723.1 coordinate 1,491,035, forward strand.
TCATGGGTTTGATTTCCATAGATGGCACCAAATTATTGCGTCCTAGAGTATTCATGGTGGTAGAGCAATATAAAGTTTAGTGTCTTAGCATTGTACAAAAATCTGACACATAATCAGATAAGAGAGAGAGTGCAACATTAAAGGAGACACCAAGATTTTTACGTGGAAAACCCCTAAAAGGTGGGAAAATCGTAGGGCCTAGCCTAGTTTAAATGAATCCAGTAGTATTTATAGTTGATTACAAATGAGGACTTCCTTGGAGGAAGGCCTCAACTTGATGTACATTTTATAGAGTACATTACATAATGGGAGATACAAAGAATCCCAATTAATGTGTTTGTTTGATCTGAAGGAATGTAGTCGGTGGACAACATAAGTCAAAAGGATCATTATCTATGGGTGATAGAGGTCAGAAAGATTGTAGTCAGGTAAAAGTCCAATAATGGAAAGAAATCCATCTTCAGATAGATATCCAGTGAATGTACGACAACCGGTAGAAGTCTGGAATCAGGTAGAAACTTGGTGATGAGCGGATGTCCGATGTCAATTGGAGGCTGAGGAGAACTTCAGTGTCACTTCGAGTTCGGGTGAAACTCCAGCGTCACTTAGAGGTCAGGAGGAATTTTGGCGTCACTTAGAGGTCGAGCGAAATTCCGACGTCACTTGGAGTTCAGGTGAAACTCCGATGTTACATGGGTAGAATTCTGACATCACTTGACATCACTTAGGCATCAGGAAGAATTCTAGAATCACTCGGGCTTCAGGCAGAATTCTAGCATCACTCGGGCATCGAACAGAATTCTGGCGTCACTCGGGCGTTAGGCAGAATTTCGGCGGTGGTCATGGAGGAGCTTCTTCCCTCCATTCTTTCTCTTCTTCTTCCTTCTTCTTCTCTTCTTTTTTTCTTGGCCCCCCTCACAAGAGAAATGAGGGGTCTATTTATAGATTTCTGGAGTGGCATGGCCTGTAAATTGGTTAGAGATCAGAGGTGAATCAGGAGTAGTTTGTATGGACGACCGTTATTGAATCCCTTCATCGTGGACCATTCGCCATACATTTGAAGGTCTTAATGAGTCAAAATTTGGCGATCTTGGGCTCGTTGGATTCATCTCATCAAACCGCTCGATTTGATTATTAAATACGTCATGTTTGGAAACCATTTGGTAACTCAAATTGTGGTTTGAACTTTCGAACCGTGCTTCGGGTCCTTGATTTGGACTCATTTGGGCTCGGATTGAGTTGAATTTGGTGTCATTGGGTTCGTATTTCTGAGATGATCAGTTCGACTATAAGTTTGTTGAAATCGGAGTTCAGGTGATCCTGAATTTAATTTTTGAAGTTTCTGACCTGATTTTGCCTTGAGATTTGTGCCCGACCAAGATAATTTTTTGATGATATATCAAGAGCAAAGGATCAATATATATAAATTTGTCCATGTGTACTCAAGCTTATTCAGTTTTGCACAATGAAGGCTCTAGAAATCTAGGGAAACTAATGGAATAATGAGAGAACACTAGGGATATCTTGGGAGAAAAAAATATCCAAAACCATTACTCAAAGAAATTCTGAGTATTTATTAGGTGAAACCAGTACGTGTTCTTTCAAAATTTGACCAACCCACTTGGTAACCAACCACAATTTCTTATTTTGATGGTCTAATAGGATCTAAACATGTATTCTAAGGAATTTTGAAGTACTCGGGATGTTGCTTAAGAAGTTGTAACTAAACTAATGAGAGTAGTTTGCAATTTCTTGGTTTACCAGCAATATTAGGCCAACATCTAGGAAGAGCTAATTAGTTCAGGTGTCTTGAAGTGTTTAAAGAGAATTGCATGAGGTTGTCTTCCTTAATTGCTTGTAGTTCAAGATATAGTTTAAGAAAAATACATTTTCAACCCAAGGCCAGCCTTTTAGAATTAATTCATTGGATCAAAAGTCATTGAATGCTAGTGTTGATTTGGGTAGATTTTACCTAGGATGGAATTTGGCTTAAGGAAACCCATATGGGTTCATATGGGTTAGCCCAATTGGCTAAGCCAAAGGATTCCAGGAGTTGAGATTTCTATGGTTGATTTTTGGGCAACTAGTGGACAGCCGTAAAGGGTTTGGAGGTTTTGAATTGGGCTTGGTCACTTTAATTAAAGAATGAGGGCTTCAAGGGTTCTTTGGTCAACTTAGGTTTTCTTGGCCAACCAATATTTACTAGGCCTTGGGGATAGGTCCAACTCTTTTCAAATGATATTTAAATCTTGTTGGAAGAGGTCTTCAGTCATGGAAAAGGCAAGCCATATTTTTTTTTGGATAAAACCCACAGAGGGGGCATGCGCGTTAATAAATAAAAATAATTACAGTCCTTAAGGAAGACCATCAGCTCACTAAAGCTTGAATGAGCTACAAAATAAAGAAAAAGAAAACCTACGAGCCGATAGTCTTCACTAAACAAAAATATAGGGAAACCTAGTGACATTCCAAAGATGTTATAGTCAAGCATCCAAAAAAGAAATATAAAAGTAAGGAAATGAAACTTAATCTTTCTACAAAAAAGCTTGATGTCAGCCATAAGCAACTCTGCATGCAAATCAAAGTGGTTGCAAAAAAAAAAAAGCTATAACACAAAAATTTATAGGTTAACCCGAAACAATAATATAAATTTAAGCCATTACCAAAATAAGAATAACAAAATTGGGATAATAACAAGTAATCCGAACCGTGCCACTAAATTAAGCAAAAGAGAGGATGAGGACTTATAGAGCTCAGAGTAAAATTAAAACATGAAGCCTCATTAAGTAAATCCACAAGCCACTCAATCCTACCCTCAGGAAAAATCAAAGACACCTCAAAGGTCCTAAACAACAAAGCTTAAAGCCCCCAAAAAGCAACACAAAACCTCCATACTATGACCAATACCCAGACCAAAATAAAGCCGCAAACCAATACACCAAAATAGGTTTGACAGATATCAAGCCAAAATTTAAAGACCAAAGGGGACAACCAAACTCATGCAGTCAACCTCCAAACCAAAAACAGAGCCTACACAACCCCAAAGCCCAGCCAAACTCTCACGGATACCCCCAGCCAGATAAACAAGAAACTTGAAGGTAGGAGAGTAATAATGGTAAAAACCATCAGCCACATAACTTGTGCAATCACAGCTAAAGTTTATATACACAAAGACATCAGCTAAATTGAAAGTCACAAAGAGATGCCAGCAACAATTCACCAATAGTAGGATAGAATAATACTAGAGAAATAAGATAAGCACAATGCAGCACATAAAACCCCAAAGAAGGAACAAACTTCAAGCCAATACAGAAAACCATAAGGCTTGGCGACCATAAAAACAATCCATACTAAAGAAAATACCACACACCTCCAGGAAGAATTAAAAAAGAGCAGCAAACCAGCTAACCCGAGAAGAAAAAAAGTAGCAACCCCATAGAATAACCAGTTGCCCTAGTGATAGTTCTCATCAACAAATAAATTTGTAGAAAAACACCACCAACAATCAGCATATAATGCCATGGAGTCAAAACAGATCGATGACTCATAAAAATAAGACAACCACATAAAATCAACAACAAACCCCAACACACAACCCAACACACTACCCAGGATAACCAAAAAAGGCCCACGGACAGAGAACAACAAGAAATCAACTAGAAAAAACACTTAAGTTTAATATTGGGAAGACCAAGCGCATCGAGTTTAAACATATCTATAAGACCCACCAGAATGGTGGACCAAATAACAGCAGAAAATTAGTCAGGACTATACCCCTAATTAGCAAGCCCAAAAACACACACATTACCCTCCTTGTAAATATGATGAAATGACTAATTAAAAAAAGTAATAGATTTTTAATTTCCCTAACTTGATAGAAAAGATTCGGGATGTAATGCATATCATTATCAGCATATAAAATTTTGAAATCATAATCAGAGTCAACCTCATTAAACAAGTTAGTTATGTTAAGAGAGATACATAACATAATATCATGAAGAATAGCCATGGTGATAGCAGCAAAATTATTACCATTCTGTAAAGGACCAATAAAAGCCATTATAAGGCTACCATTGCTACTATCACTGATAGCTCCACCACATCCCACAGAAGAGCCACTTCTAGTACCATCCATATTTAACTGAAAAAACTTACTGTGGGGTTTGGTCCAATAAATAATATTATCCTTTAAAGCTGTAGGATTACCCTTCAAATTAAGGCCTAAAGCAGTCTCAACAAAATATTAGTTTTTAAAATTCTTTAAAAAGAGTAGTTTAACTGCAACAAGAGACAAAATCTTATATTTCTCCTTCTTAATAACATTATGATGATTCATTCGAACATCATTAAAAAGAGAATTATTCCTCTCCAACCATAAGAACCATAATATGAGAGAAGGAATAACTTTATGGATAAGCCCTTTAGAATTCATAAACTAAGCATTAAGCATAGATTTAATGGATAAATGAGCTTTAAAATAGTTTAACTGAAACAAATCATCAAAATAAACCCAAGTTTTAATAGCAACAGGGCTAAAAATTAAACTTGATACATTTCTCTACATGGTAATAACATTGACACTTGGAAGGCAATATAAAACCTTTTTTTGGTGAGATTATCATCCATGGGAACAAAATTTATGTAAAATTCTCCAAACAAAGATGACCATAGTAGTAGGAATGCTCTTATGCCAAATCAAAGAGAAAATATCTTTAATATTTCTTCTAGATCTAAAAATTGGGCAAGCACTTTTTAAAGGAACAAGTACTAGGGTGCTTGCCAACATAGTATTTGTAAAACATAAAATTAGCCCAAAGGCTCACTTTAACATGAAAAGTATACCAAAGTTTAAATGAGAAAGCCATTGCTAAATCATTCATATTCTTGCAACTTAATCCTCCTTCAACCAAAACATCACAACATTTATCCCAAGTAGCCCGAGTAATTTTGGTGTTAGTAGAAGTACCTTTCTAAAAACATTTATTGATAAGCTTATGAACACTATTACAAATAACTCGAGTCAAAAAAATAGTTTGAAAACTATAATCCAGTAAAGAATATAGAACACTTTTGATCAGACTAACTGTACCACCAAAGCTAAGAAAATTAGAATCCCAAGATAAAAGTTTATTTCGAACATAGCCAATAAGATCATCAAAAAGAAAAGTTTTCCTTCTACCTTTAAAAAGAGGGACACCAAGATATTTAATGGGTAAATGAGCATGCATAAAACCAGTTAAATCTTTAATTTATAAAACATGATCATTAGGAATCCTCTTAGAAGTAATAAAATAGCTTTTAAATTTGCTAAGAGATAAGCCACTAGCCATCTTAAATTGAAAAAAAAAAAGTCCATAAGTTTTTGAAATCTATTAATAGAAGCATTAAAAAAATAATAAAGTCATTCACAAAACACAAATTACATATGGGAAAACCACCCAAAGTTCTAAAATAAAGACTAAGATTATTTTCAAAAAGATTGATAAGACCCTAAATAAAAATTCAGCAGCAATAATAAATAGAGCTAGAGAAATTGGGTCACCTTGCCTTAAACCACGAGATGATTTAAAAAAACCATTATTAGAATAATTAAAAAATAATACAGAAATAGACATCTTCAATTTTAGTTATTAATAAGCTTAATAAAAACGGATTTAAAGCCAAAAAAACTCTAAAATATGATAAATAAAGTTTCAATCAATATTGTCTTAAGCCTTTGGCAATATCAAGCTTCAAAATCAAATTCCCCCCTCTCACTCTGACATTCAAATCTTGTCAGAATTCTTAAGCCAATAAAATATTATCCATAATGGCCCTCCCATTCACAAAACCCATCTGAGATGGAGAGATAATTTTAGGTAAAATAGAAGTAAGAAGATTCATGAGAATTTTAGAAATCAATTTGTTAAAAAATTTATAAATATCGATATCTCTAAAATCATTCCAAGTATTAACAAAGTTATTTTTAGGAATAAGAACAATACAAGTAGAAGTTAAAAACTTGGGGATAGAGCTACCAATAAAAAAATCCAAAATAGCAACAAAAATATCATTATTAATAATGTGCCAAAATTTTTGAAAAGGCAAGCCATATTAAAGTACATGTAAAGTTCATTTAGGTAATATGTGGGTTCAATGTGGGTTGGGTCAACCATGGCCCACCATTGACTCAACCATATTTAATAATGAATGGTTTAATGTTTAAGAAGGTTTAAAAACATTTGCATGGTTTGGAGGAACTTTTTATTTCATAATCCTTGTACAAAAACTTTTACTTTTTCTTTCATAATTGTTTATACAAGGATTATGAAATAAAAAGTAAAAATTATAGCTGTTAATTATACTGGAGTGGCACAAGGTTTATACAACAATGCCATATCAATGAAAATTTAAGCACAAATTTTAATGTAACAACATTGACCTTCTCTAGTTATAAGAACCACGATATTGGAAACTCCAACATCACGGTGTACACAATGTTGCAATGCCAAAAATAAACATTATAGTTCTTGTTGTCTCAAGAAAATTCATGTAAGAGCACTAACCATTATAACACCATGGTGCTGGAATGTCATTCCAAGTGCCACGGTGCTCATATTTTATAGCACCATGGTGAAACATTTTCTACTACTAAGAGTCTCACTGAACTAATGAATAGATACACCAATTCAAGATTTATCCATGCCACATCACACATCGCTGCAACAGAGCTAACACTACAGCGATAAGGCATTTATTCATTTTTTACAGCCATAATGCCTCCATATCGAGAGTTGTAATGCTTGAATCCTAGCTTATACTTATTATAAATACATGGTAGTTCTATTTTTTATGGAGTTCAGTTCTCTGAGTAAAAATTTAGTACAATGTACCTTTATGAATAAAATGAATATGAGGTTGCTTGTTATTTCTTCCATATATTGCTAGCTCTCTTATTTTGGGCACATGATGTAAGGTGAAAATTAAGTAATAATGTAGACTCTTATTCTATAATATAAATATTGAAATTTTAATATTTCCCATTATTCATTTAATGCATATAATGGCCAAGTGTGTAGATAGAACCTAGTGTGATGTATAGCCCTTATAAAAGAATGTGAGAATAAATTGGAATATTAATATTGAATATTGACATGCCTAGACAAATAATATTTGAATATTCTTGGCTCTATTGAGATAGAAAATCTAAAGGAAGACAAAAAAATCAATCCTTTCACTACAAGCTCGACAGAGATATTGGGATGTATATGCTCTGATCCACATCTACAATTAAGAGTCTCTCTAGGAAAAATATTTTATTTACATGCATCCATTCAAAATAGTTTATTAAAATTTTTTCAACTATATTTAATATTTTTATTTCATGCTAGAAACTCAAAAACTTCATTTTTCATTTCAGTAGGATAAATTAAGATAATTAAAGTAAATAATAGTAGTTTGTTGCAGTATAGTAGAGAACTTCCAAGTGGGTTTGATACTACACTATCACTTTATAACTTTATTTAGCATGTATACTTAAATAGATTAGCTGGCTATTATAATTTTAATATCAAAATAAATCTAAGCATATTTCCAATTCAACGAGTTTCACATTAGCTCACAATTAACTAATCATATTATAAGCTCCACATAAAGTTCTTTGTGAGATTGTTAGGAATGTAATGTGCTTATTGTAATGTACTATATTATTGAAATAAGTGTATATTAGATCTACTTGTATCTTTTATCTTTATTTCTTTATTAATTTTTTTTTTAAAAATAAATTATATTTTATTATTTCATTGTATGCTTGGTAGATCTAATAAGGTACTCTTATTATTTGACCCAAAAATAGAAAGAATGCATATACAAATTTAAAAATCTAACAAAGTTTTAATCATGTCTGACCGAGTTTAAGATCAAGATTATGCAAAAATAATCAGGGAGTGTGCTAATCATGTAGTTGAAGAAATGCAACAAAGCATTAATAACATATTTTTAAGGCTAATAAATTTGAATTGTAATATTCCATTATGCAAATGGTTTAGAAATCTCTATTTGGGGGAACTTCATTTGAAGATTCTAACTTATATTTAACCAATTTTATAAAAATCTATGAAATTTTTAAGTATAATAGTGTTAGTGATAATGCCATCGACTTAGACTATTCCTTTTTTCTCTAAAGGACAAAGCTAAAATGTGGTTAACTTCTTTTCCCCCAATCTCTATAACCACTTGGAATGAGCTGGCATACAAATTCTTTTCTATGTATTTCCCATCTTTAAAAACTACTAAACTTATAAATGATATAACTTCTTTTTCCCATTTTGAGGTGAATCAATTTATAAAGGTTGGGTGAGATTTAAGGAGATGTTTACGAAATGCCCTCACCATGCTTTTTTTGATTGGATGGTTATTTATATTTTTTAATGGATTATTATGATCTCTTAAGTCAATAATAGATTCTATAAGTGGAGGATATTTGATGTTTAAGCCATTTAAGAATGCAATGAAAATAATAAAATAAATGGCTATTAATAATTTTCAATGGCGTGCTTATAGGGTGAAACTTAAGAGAGTGGCTAGAGTCTATGAATATGAAGCTTTATCAATTCTTAATACTCATGTAACTGTTATGTAAAAAAACATTAGATACAATTAGAGACAACTCAAGATCTAATTCATTTATATAATTGGAGGATACTCACTTGAATTTCGTTAAGGATACTTGTTCTTTTGACATTAAAAATGTGAATTTCATTTGAAGATAAAATAATCCTTTTTCCAGTACATGCAATCCAAGTTCAAGGATCCATCCTAAATTTAGTTGGTCAAATAATACTACTGGATAAAATCAGTAGAATTTAGGACAACATAATCAACAAGGAGGTTGGAGTAATCCTCCGTAACTTGTGTGGAATAATCCTAAACATTTTTTACAATCCAGGATTTAATCAAAATAACTAGTATGGGAGTAAAAAGACACTTTGGAAGAGGAAGTGATTAAATTACGAACTCAATTGCAAAGTAATGCTACTTCAATTGAAAACATGGATACTTAATTTGGATAGCTTGCAAAATCTTTTTGTAGTATACCTCTTGGATCTCTCCCAAACAATATTGAAGTTAACTTAAAGATAATGTAAAAGAATCTAATGAAAACAACTTAGGAGTGGTAGTGATGTACCCCAACCAAATTGATAACTCTAGGCAAGTCTTGTTGAAGTCTATAAACTTAGCACAATTTGGGAGGAAACCCAACCTTGTGTTTTTTTGTGCTTTATAATTTGTTATAATTTTCCTTTTTTATATTTTAAGTTTTAATATTTAAAATATTTTTGCATTGTTTGTATGTTCTATATTATATTTTAATCAAAGTTATGATTAAGTCCTGAGAAAAAAATTGAGGTGCTAAAAATTGACTTAGTGTTACAGTGCATGGGAATAAAGCACCACAACTTTCTCATGATGAACATTGAATAATTAAAAATGGCCTTATAACCCTAAGCACTTCGAATAAATATTTATTTGAACCACTACAATGGTATCTGCATGAACACAATATCACTTAAGATTACTCATACAGTGCCTCAATGCTAAATATTCGAGCACTGCAGCATTAGTTCACAAATTCATAAGTCAACTCTAATAATTTAAAAAGTAACTATACTAACCTAACTTTTCTATTTTTTCACTTTGGTCAACACTATAACATTATTACTAGCACCCTGGTGTTAGGTTAAAATCATTATTATTTCATTTATATGGCTATAGAATAAGTCTTTTCAAATATCACAACACTCGTATGTGTAAATACCATAGCAGATTCACACGCTTGAAGTGATTCTTTAGTTTCCAAAACCAAGCACAGTTATGCTACATACCCCTTCCTGTTGGAGTGTACGTCAGGTTGATGCAACTATTACTTTATTTGTTTTTAGTATTGTAGATGTAATCCCCATAGCCCAATATCCCTCATCATGTTTTTAAATAAGAATTCTTTATTTTCACTCATTTTATTATTCCCTCCTAAACTCTCTTGCTCTTGAGTGTTTTTAGCCTCATTACTTATAATGTAATTGCCCCAAAAATGTCTAGTTAGAAGCGATCCCCTTCATCTTAGGACAAGCATATACAAATTTCTTCAAAAAATTAGGGTAAGTTTGCTAAGTTTTTAGTCACTAAAAATTTTATCTTGGAGCATGGTTTTCAAATCACTAGTCTTCCTGTCATGCAAACTATAGTGAGTAGGATTCACCTCATAATGCAATTAATTACATTATAAGGTTGTAGATAATAAATTTTATGTGAGAGAAAAGTGGGTTCCCTTAATTCATTTCTCATTAACCACTTGTTCAAGTTAAAAGATTTTTACTTTGAAGAGTAGACTTTCATTAATATCTTTTCTACCTTCCTTACTCAAACTTAAAAATCTTGGTACTATTTCATTTCTACCCACCTTTAACTCAAAATGAACATTAGTGAAGTCACCTAAGAGTATGTTATTCTAAACTATGCAATTCAGGTTGGGTGTACTATTGATGTGGAAAATTTAATTTATACTTCCTTAACCTATATCATTAGGGACACTATTTTAGTAGGTTTGGGGAACCCCTCTTTTATTTATACCTTAAGTTTTAATGCTAGTGTTAGGGTGATGAGGCTAAGGAATTATTTTTCCCATCTCTTCTTCAACTAAAAGTAACATCCCGAGCTTTAAGCAAGCAAGGTAAGCATGTAAGGGGATGTGATGATTGGGGAGAGCCAAGTGAGTCGATATCTTTTTGAAGGGCCAATAATATTAGGAGTCTTGGGACCCCTAACACTATAAAAGAGTAAATGAAATATCTAATTGTTGAAATTCAAGTTCCCTAACTTGTTATTTTAATGATAACAAATATTATTGATTTATGTTTTATTTCTCCTTATATATAAATTGATATTATTTTTGTTTGCGCGCATTAACTTTTTTGGTACATCATAAACCACTCAAGATTACTCAAGATATAAGTTTGAGTATAATATGATGTCATTCAAAAGATTCTTTATTATTAAAATTCATCCATATTTTATTTATTGAGTCTAGCCATGAAATGGTGTATGAAAAATTAGCGATGGTGCACACAGACACAAGAGAGTGAGCAAAATTAAGATTAAAATTTTTTGAACAAATCATGCAGTATGAATATGATCAAAATATACTATCTGCTATATTAAAAAGAAGTATAATGGTTAATTAAATCATTATTTCTAATACTAATTATACTATATGATGCAGATCATACTATAGAATTTGTTTTGATCTGTAAACCATAGCCATTAGATAAATTAAGCAAAAATTTAAAAAAATTTAATTTTGAATTAATCATACTATATGATATTAAATATTTTACTTAAATTATCCATAGTAATTAGTAAATTAATTTAAAGTTTAATAAATATGGCCAACAGTACTTTATGGTCAAGATTATACCACATGATTGATAGAGACAAAATTTTGTCTTCCTAGAGATCGTACCTAACAAAAACCTTAAATTTTGAACTAATTGTATTGCACAAAATCTATATCATATTGTAAGAACTATTGATATTGAACTAACATTGTTATACAATGTGAATCATATCGTACAATCGACAAAGTTGGATTCTAATTATCCTGATAATTAACTTGTACAAATAAGAGAGGAATTAAACTAACCATATCGTACAAAATTATGATCATACTATACGATATATTTGCTAAATTTGAACAATTCATTTGAATGATTGATTCATTGTACTAGATGTGTCTTATTTTTGAATTGATTGTACCATATGAGCCAAGAATGTAATGTATGATGAAAGACATCCAATTTAAAATTAAGGTTTTTTAATGCCTCATACATAAGCATCATTTTGATGTCTTTTTCAAAATGACTTTTTCTATTGAAGGAACTCTAAGGAAATTTTCTTGAGAGGATTTAGGCTTAGAGAGGAAGAAGAAGGTGAGGTTTTGTGTGAGGAAGGTGTGTGAGGGTTATTCACTTGTTTGCTCTAGACAACACTGCACCTAGCTTTAACCTATGGCCTTAGTGAGTTATTGAAGATTCTCTTTGGAGAAAATCTTCAAAGTCAAGAATCTAAGGTTCTCTTCCTTCACTAGGAGGGTGAAAAATGATTTGGGTTCTCTTCCATGACTAGGAGGGTAAAGAAGGATTGGAGGTCTGTTACCGTCACTAAGAGATGACATTGCTTTGGGTTCTTTGCCACATCGTGTTTGGTGGAAATAATTCTTTAAAGGGTTTCTTCTATTTGCTGTCATGGTAAAAAGTAGAGTTACTATTGTGTTAGTACAATACCCGAAGAAGAGGACACTGGGGAGTGGTCATTTGTTAATGTTGACCAAACCACGATAAAATCTTTTGTGCCCTCTTTCTTATTTTTTTTACTTTAATGGAATTTTATTTCTGCTTTTTAAATTTCCTACATGAATTTCATCTTTTATTACAAATAGTAATTAGGGAGAATTGTTGTTTAGTAAAAAAAAAATTATATTTGCTTGATATATTTTTACCTCAAAATAAAAAATATTTTAAACATTGAATTGCTTTGGCATGTGTTTATTTACTCTTTCAGATTGCTTTCTGGCATTAAAAAAGATTTTTTTGTTACTATATATATATATTTTGAAAAGTAATGATTCACCCCCACCCCCTCTAGGTGCGCTAAGGGATAATTCATTGAAGTCTCACAACCCCCTAAACATTTAAGTTGTATTAGAGCTAGTTTTTGAATTCTCTATTTTAAAATCTCCAAGTAAATATCTAATGGCACAATTTGGAAATAAAAATACTATAAAGGGTTATTAAATAACCCAACCACCATTGTTTAAAATTATTCCTTTTGATTTTTGGAAAATTTTTATGTTTACATTTCTGCAATCCATTGTATTTGAAATTTGGCATATGTTTTAAACTAGTTATTCACTTCCATCTCGAGTAGCTAACGGAGTCAAAACTTATATTCCTTTCACTGAATAGAGTCATGAGGGTAGAGTGCTTGCTCAATTATGTGCTAAAATTTATATTAGTTTTTTTGTGGATTGAAATTAAAGGATTATATGAGAGTATCTACCTGTACTATAAGAAAAGAGGTATGGGATAGACTGTGCATCACATATGAGGGAACTAGTGAAGTCAAATAATCTAGATTACACATTCTACTAGATGAATATGAACTTTTTTGCATGAAACATAGTGATACAATATATATTATACAATAGAATTTTATATATAAGGACATCCTTAAATGTATTAGGTAGAGAACTTTCTAATTCTAAAAAATTTAATATGATTTTACATTGCCTACTTAGTGCTTAGGATGCTAAAGTCACTACGATATCATAATATAAGGATTTGGATGCATATTTGATTGACAACTTGCTTGGCTCGCTCCTTGCCTGTATGCAAGGCATGAGTCAAAGACTAGCTACTTGATGTAGGTTACAAGAAAAAGGAAAAGAATGTTGCCTTGAAAGCCAAAGACTCATATAGTGATAGTTCTGTTGTGAAAGATGATGATTCCATTGTATTGATGATCCGTCAGTTCAGAAATTTTCTAAAATGGAAGAAAAAGCATTATAAAAAAGAATGAATCAAAGGTAAAAGACATAAAAATTTTAAAGCATCATGGACACAATTTGTTTTGAATGCATGAAACTAGGACATCTCTGAATAGATCGTCCCAACTTGAAATCTCAATTGATTAAAGAGTAGTTTCAAGAAAAAGCAAAATTCAGAAAGGGAAACCAATGGACATAGAAGGCTTTTTGGTGTGACTCCACCTAAGAATCATTAGAACAAGGAGCAGAGGAGAATGCATCAAACTTGTGTCTCATGGCTGATGATAATCTTATTAATCAGATTAAGACAAGGTATATCAGGTATCTTAAAATGAATTATTAATTATTTTAGAAAACATTAAAATTCATATAAAAGTTAAATGGATGTGTTCTAATTTAAACATTGATTTTACTACCTTGAAAAAAGAGTATTACTGTTTGATAATTGAACCTTCTATTTTAGATAGCAATCAAATGTCTTTACTTGATGAATTTGATGCATTAAATAAGAAGCATATTGATCTATCTATTGATTATGGCTCCTTGAAAGCAAAGTATTTTGAATTAGAAGACTCATTCAAATAACTAGAGGCATGTGCAATTGAACTAGATGTTTGTTAGCATGCATTATAAGCAAAGGTGGCTAACCTTGAAAATGCAAATTAATTTTTATAAGAAAAATTCACGCATTACAATAAAATAGAACATAACCTACTTTAATATAATGGTATAACCCCATATTATTGATACATCATATAACCATAGGAAGAGGTACATCCCCGAACAAAAATTAGTAAATCTATTATCAGGGGGTTAGGTTCCATTCTTATGGCATGCTAGGACATATAGTCCACACTTGCACTATCCACCATAGGAAACATCTGGTGCAGAGGCCAAAGTCATATGCATCACAGCATAACATAGTTATAGGAGGATCCAAACTTGCTTGGATTCTTAAATCTAATGTCTAATTTACTTTGTAGGAGTGATCTCTTAAAAAACTAGTGAGAGAATGTGGTACTTGGATAACAAAAACTCAAGGTACATGATTAGAGATTAGAAGTAGGTCATCATGATTGAGGCTAGGTTAGTAGGTACGATCACATTGGGAGACAACAACACAAGCAAAGTGGAAGACTCATTTATAGTTGGCAAATAAAAAAAAATCATAATTTAAAATATCAAGCTTACAGATGGATTAAAGCATAATTTACATAGCATTAGTCAGTTATGTTACAAAGGGTTTGATATAAATTTTTATCTACCAAATGCTTGATTAGCTTGAATGGTAAATTAGTTTTAGAAGGGAAATAAGTGAATAATTTTATATTCTTTATTTAACTAGCATTGAATATTCTAATTCCATGTGTTTGAAAATAACCATGGATGAATACTGGCTATATCATAGGAGACTATGTCATGCAAGTATGAAGACCCTTAGGATTATTACCAAGAAAGACTTAGTTGGTGGCATACCCTAGTTAGATTTCACGATGGAGCACCTACGTGATGTCTGCCAAGTAGGAAAATAAATTAAATCTTCATTTCATTTAATCCAGAACATCAACACTTCTAGGACACTAGAAACTCTTTATATGGATCTATTTGAACCTGTCAGAACAACATGCATAGGAGGGAAATCATATGGATTTGTAATGGTTAATGATTATTCTTGAATCACCTGGGTTAGATTGCTATCATAAAAAAGTGAATCAATTGAGGAATTTAGAACCTTTTCCACCTAGATATAGAGAAAATTAGGATGTAAAATAATGACCATTCATAGTGTTCATGTTGGAGAGTTTAATAATTATAAATTAGACTCCTTTTGTAAGGAGATAGTGATAGAGAATAACTTTTTTTTGTCTATAGGACCCCTCAGCAAAATGGAATAGATAAAATAAAAAAGCAATCTTTAGTAGAAGCTTCTAGGGCCATACTAGTTGAATATCCTCTCTGCAGATACTTTTGGCAGAAGTAACAAATACTACTTCTTATGCATTAAATAGGGTAAATATTACTCCCCATTTTATATAAGACACAATATGAGCTCCTTAAGTGTAAGTATTACTCCCAAGTTGAATATTTCTCATTTGCATGTTTTTGGATGTAGATGTTTTATCCTGATCAATGATAAATCATCTTTGGAATAGTTTGATTCCAAATATGATGGAGTTTTCTTAGGATATTCATCTATACATAAGGCCTATAGAATTTTTAAAAAGAGGAGATTATTATTAGAAGAATCTACCCATATTAAGTTTGATGAATCAGATAAAACCTCTGAACCAAGACAAGAAGAAGAAAAGAAAGTAGAGGTTATCCAAGTGGTATAACTTATTGACTTAAGGGATAGAGTAGAACCTCAGGAGCCTTTGCCTAGAGAATGGAAATACTCATCTATTCATCCTAGAGAACTTATCCTAAGAGACCCATCTGAAGGTGTTAGAACTAGGCATAGACTTAGGAAGGAGGTTAGTCGTTCTACGTTTACCTACATGAAAAAACCCACCAACATATATAAACCCTTAAACAAAGAATTTCAGATCCTAGCAATGCAAGATGAGCTAAATCAATTTATTAAAAACGATGTATATTAATTGGTTAGAAGACTTAAGGACCAGAGTGTTGTAAGATCTATGTGGGTTTTCAAAAATAAAATGAATAACACTAGCATATTGGTGAGGAATAAGGCTAGATTAGTAGCTAAGAAGTACAATCAAATTAATTAAATTGATTTTGAGGAATCCTTTGCCCATGTAGCTAGACTAGAAGCCATGAGAGGGATACTAGACTTTTCATACTTTAGAGGATTCAAGTTATATCAGGTGAATATGAAGAGTGCATTTCTAAATATAGTGATAAAAGAAGATGTATATGTTGACCAACTCCCATGTTTTGAGAATTTTCAATATCCCAATCATTTATTCAAAGTATAGAAGGAATTATATTGATTAAAGTAAGCACTTAGAGCTCGGTATGAAAGGCTGAGCACATTCCTCCTCGATAGAGCTTTTGTTAAGGGAGTGTAGAGACAACCTTATATCTTAATAAAGTAGGAGAAGAACTACTCATTGTTCATATTTATATCGATGATATACTATTTTGATCCATAAAAAAAAACTAATTAATGAATTTTCAAATATAATGTGCAAAGAGTTTGAGTTGAGCCTGATGGGAAAGCTCAACTATTTCCTTAGATTTAGTGTGAAGCAAAGAGATGATAAAAACTTCCTTAGTAAATCAAAATATATAAAAGATATACTTAACAAATATGAGATGGATAATACTAAGGTAATAAATACTCTCATGAGATCTACTATTCATCTAGATAAAGATCCAAATGGAATTAATTAATCAAAAAATATACAGAGATAATTGGATCACTTCTTCATTATATTGTCAGTTGACCTGATATAATGTTTAGTGTATGTCTTTGTACAAATTTCAAGCTAATCCAAAAGAATCTCATATACCTTAGTTAAGAGAATCTTTAGATACTCATTAGGCACCTAAAACCCTAGTATATAGTACCCTAAACATAGGCATCCATTGAAATCCAAGAATATTCATACTTTGACATTGCAGGATGTAAGGTAGTTAGGAAAAGCACATCAGGAACTTGTCAGTTTATAGGAAAATCATTAGTTTGTTTGCCATGTAGAATAAAAAATTCAGAAGCCCTATCCACCGTTGAGAGAGAACACATTGTCGAAGGAGGTTGTATTGCTCAAGTCTTTTGGCTAAGGAAACAAATCTTAGATCTTAAACTACTTGTAAGAACCATTCATATTATATGTGACAACACTAATGCCATGTACATCAACAAAAATAATATCCAACACTCTCGCACAAAGCATATTGACATTAAACATCATTTTATAAGCCATCATATAACCAAGGGGGATATAGAACTACACCGTATAGCCACTGGAGATCAATTTACTAACATCTTTACCAAACTCTGTGCCTATGACACCTTTTACACCTTGAGGACTAAATTAGGTGTTATAGACATTCATTCTTGATTCAGGATGAATCTATATTTTTCTATCGCTTGAAATGAACAATTCATTTTGTGTTTTTTAGGAATGTGTCATTTAAAATTTGTGTGATTGTGTTTTTTTGTTTATGTTGTTTTATTATTCATCTTTTTATGTATAGTAGATTTTCGTGATCAACACACATCTCTCACTTGCTTAAACAAAATAAAAGAAAAAATAGTTCACATCATACAATATGATTCAATTCATACTATATGCTCTATTTAGTCAAAGAATGTACAAATGACTAATCAGAATGAATAAAATTCCTTAAGGTTATCTAATACAATACTGATCATACTGTATAATTTCACCACCTTTTTCAAACAAGCCGTCAAGATGATTTAACTTCATTTGATCATACTATATAATCTCAAATCGTACTATACAATTAGTAAAAAATTTATAAATTAGAGGGGTTTCTATTATTCAATTCACTCAAATCCATGAATTCCTTTATTCTCTCTCTACTCATACACTCACAGCATTACATACTCAACTGGACGGAGGCAACAAGCAAGGTCACCTTACCTAATGAGGCTTTTCCTCTCATCCCCCAATCGAAAATCTCTTTTAATTCGATAAAGATGAAGTCATGTAGCATAGAAACAAGGAAGCTCGCATTGCCTTCTCAAGAATGTTAAATTAACTAGCATTGAACTATGAGGTGATAGCATCCACCTCACTCCAATTTCTCGTTACCCTTTCGTTTCAATTTAACTCAAAACTTATATTTAAATTTCATGAGTCTAAGGGTTAGTGTTGAACCCCCCTGTCTTGCGATCATACGTCTATAAGAGACCCATAGAGATCACTAAGGAGGACTTAGGAGCATATGTTCATCTTTCCATAGAAGAACCGCGACCCCAATCAATGACCTCAAGGAATGATTTTGACTGGAGTGCAGTTTTTTTAATGATCTGAAATGTTGCCCTAAAGCAAGACCATCCCCTAGTCCACTCTTTAATAAGAATGCACATATTATACATTATGCCTTTCAAACTTCAATCATTCCTAAAGCTAGAGATTGTGTCAATATTACTCCACCCCATTCCTTAGTCACATACTTTATTATGCCCAACACCTAATTTAATGAAGCCCTAATGATTATCTACTATATTGAAAACTTGACTCCCATTTGACTTCCTTCCACTAAAAGAAAACAAAATATTTCTCTTGGCCCTGCCATTGCCAATATTCTTGAGAAAAAGTATGAATTAACCTACCCTGCAACTACTAGTAACTTTTAAATTTTCCACCCGTATGGTTCCTTCCACCTCATTTTCCATCACCATTGGGGACAAGAGATAGAGGAACCTGCTTTTGATGAGGAAGGAGAAGCTATTTTGCAGTTGCACCTACACCAGAACTTGCAACAATCGGAGGTCAATCTTTCTGAAAATTCTTTATCATGGAATCTTAATGGGATTGTTAGATTAGACTGATCTGGTTGTTCTTATATTCGGTTCCGTTAGCTGGTTCTTTCTCCTTGCATTTTTTCCATGATTTTCTGTTGCTTTTGTCAATATATGCATTATTTCATTAATTTAACTATTGTGAGGTTTGGAGTTTTTATTTATATGGAAAATCTAGTGGTTTATAGGGTTTTGGCATGGGCATCTTGTGGGTGCTGCTTCTCTTTTATTGTTTATGGTGGTGGATGTTTTGACCCTGTTTATATATAATGTTACTTTATCACTTTTTGGTAACTTTGATCTCTATCTAGTGGTTTCTTTTTCTAGTTATGTTGTTCAATTTGTTGCTGGTTCATTTTTTTTGGTATTTTCCTCAATGCACTATTTATTTTTGGGCTTTTCTTAGAAATATTAAGTCTAGCTATGAATGTTACTTTCTAGATATTAACTTTTTGCACCTATGCTACACATCTTCTCTTCCTCTGTTACTTAGAAGGCTGTGTGGTTGTGTTATTGGGTTGAGAATTATAATTCATGCGAGTGACAATCTTTATTGGATTGATATCTGGTATTATTGGATCTATAAGGTTATTTATGATCCTTTTGTTACTTTGCTTAGGATTCTCTATTTCCATAATCAATTTTGGGTTTGATTAACTACTGTGACTCTGTTTGTTTTGATTAATTTCATTTGTCTAGGGATTTGGATCATTTTGCATATTTGTGATATTTAGGCTTTTTTCTTTCTGTCTCCATGGTCTTTATTCATTATTTGTATTGGCGGTGATTTGGATTTGAGCAGCAGGTGCATTGTTATGATTATCCTGATACATCAAACCTGAGCCTTTTTATTATTCTGATAAGGATTCTTTATGCTCTTATCTGTACCTTTGGGTTATTTAGACCTTTGGTTCTGATTGTGGGAAGTTATTCACTGACTTGGCTTTCCACCTACCCATTAAATTTTATTTCTGTGAACATTTCATTTTTGTTGTTGCAATGTTTAGTGCATTTCCTAGGCTGTGGGTTTCGCGGTTTGCTGATATTTTCTTCTGGTTCAGTGCTATAGCCCAATTCATTTTATTCTGTGGATTTTGGCTCACACATTATTGTTGGGTTTGATCATTTTATTGATGGCCGATTTCACTGAGTGTTATTCCAATGTCTACATTTTCTTTTGGTCCACGTATTGTTTCTTTTTTTATTACTACCTATACTAATGATTTATCTAATCATTTTTAGTGATATGACATCACCTGGACTGTTATTAGGCTCAATCTCTATTTTAATGTTTTTGTCTGTTTTTTTATTTTAATTTTAATCATTAAAATAAAAAAATAGACAAAAACATTAAAATAGAGATTGAGCCTAATAACAGTCCAGGTGATGTCATATCACTAAAAATGATTAGATAAATCATTATTATAGGTAGTAATAAAAAAAAAAACAATACGTGGACCAAAAGAAAATGTAGACATTGGAATAACACTCAGTGAAATCGGCCATTGGGTTATTTAGACCTTTGGTTCTGATTGTGGGAAGTTATTCACTCAGCTGAAAGCTATGCTGAACCTCTGGCATCTAAAAGGATCCATGAAACTTCTGTCTCTTGCGGATGGTTTCTTCTTACTCAAATTCTCGACAGAGGAAGATCTCGAATCGGTTTTATCAGGAGGACCTTGGTTCCTTCTCGGAAAGCCGTTCATCCTTCAGCGATGGTCTCCAAAATTCAAGCCCAAATGCGACGAGGATGCCCCGATTCCGGTATGGATAAAAATAGTAGACTTCCCCCTGGCTCTCTGGACGCCAACTGGTATTTCTAAAATCTCCAGTTATATTGGTATTGCTATTTCTGTTGATGCGCTTACTGCAAATCGTTCTAGATTAACGTTTGCTCGGATTTGCATTCTAATCTCTAAAGATTCGCCTTTACCGGATGAAATTCCGATTGAAATTGAAGGAGAAGATTTAACTTTAAAAGTTTTATATGACTGGAAGCCTGACAAATGTGAAGGTTGCGGGTCTTTGATACACCCTTTTTCCCTTTGTCCCAAAAACCCAAATCCTAAGCCAATACTTCCTCCACAACCTCCGAAAAGACGTGGTCGGAGTACTTCGAGGCCGCCGCACAATCGACCATCCTCTTCTCAGACTACTGCTCACGTTCCACCTTCAAAATCCACTATCCCCCTCCTGATCAGCGATCCTTCTCTTGCTCTGTTATCAACTCCGATTCCTGTGGACCAGTCGTTGGCTGAACAACCATTGCAAAATCAAATCTCTGCCTCCAATAATCTCCAGCCGGTTATAGACCCTCTCAAAACTAACCCGACCACTTCTCCAGCTAAAACAGTCCTTCTTCCTAACCTCAACTCTCCTACTGAAGAAACCTCTTCTTCCAGTCTTCCTTCCTCACCAGTCCTAAATCAACCTCATAAAATCCCCCTCTTAAACAAGTTTGCTTCTTTGCAAACTGAATATCACATTAATCCTGAATCCTCTGAGGCACTTTCCGGAAAAGAAAATACATCCACCTCTAATGCTGATGATGACCCCTCCCTCACATCCATGAATCAGATTCTCTCTGAATCTTCTATTCATAATACTAGATCCTCGGTTGATAGAGGAAAATCTCCCATAAAGTCAAAGCCACCAAAGCCTCCAAAAGCTAAATCGGCCAAGAAGGCCAAAGGTCAAAAATCGTAATGTCCTTACCCAAGTTTGCTAGTTGGAATGTTAGGGGGTATAACAACCCCGATAAAGTCAGTTTTTGCAAGTCTCTGATTAGTTCTTTGAATCTCAAGATGTTATGCATTTTAGAAGCAAAAGTATCTATTGCTTCCTTTGATGATCAATGGTTTCTTCGTACTCATCGTCTCTTTGAGAATGAAGGAAGCTGCAACAATTTTGGGGATGCGGCTCTGGGCAGGATTTGGATTAAATGGGATGAATCGGTTCTCACCTTCAACCCTATTTCTTCATCCTACCAACACATCCATGGTATACTCTCTGTGGGATCTGTCCCTCCTATTTTTCTTACTATTATTTATGCTGCTAATTCTGTTAAGGAACGAAGGAACCTTTGGGATCAGATCATTGCTGTTTCTCCCAATACGGACCAACCTTGGGTCATTATGGGAGATTTTAATTGCTATAGATATGAAACTGAAAAGGCTGGTGGTTCGGCTTCATCCTCCGGTAGATTGGGTGAACTTAACAGCTTCATTTTTAATAGTGGGGTGCAAGACCTTTCTTCTAGAGGTCTTTTTTATACATGGTTCAATCAAAGAGTGGATAACCCCATACACATCAAGTTAGACCGTGTTCTGGTGAACAATGCATTATTGGATGTTTTCCCTAATACTTACTATTGTGTGGAATCTCATCTTGGTTCTGATCACTCCCCCCTCATCTTCAACTCAACACATGACAAGGCTTTATCAGTCAGATTTATGTTCAAAAATTTTTGGATAAACATGGAGGGATTTTGGGACGATGTTTTTGCTTCTTTCTCTACTAGATCGGCTAGAAGCCCTATGGCTTCTTTTACTCATAGCCTTCAAATTCTCAAAAGGTCTCTTAAAAATAGGAAATGGGCTTCTTCTACACATCTTTCAAATGCCCTAATGGAAATTAAAAGTAAGCAACACCAATGTTTGGTTCAGTTACAATCCCATCCTCTAGAATTGGCTTTAAATCAGAATTTGAAAAGTATTAATGAGGAGCTTGCATCTTTGCAAAATCATTTTACTTCTTGGTTAGCTCAAAGAGCTAAAGTGTCATGGCTCACTAAAGGGGAAGATGACCTCGGTTTTTTATTTGCCCACATAAGAAGCAGAAACAATAAGAACAACATTAAGGAGATCCACACTTCTGACGGACATTTCACTAAATTTAATGACATTTCTTCTGCTGTCATTAAGCACTTTGAGGGATTGTTTAACTCCCCTCATCAACCCCTTCAATTCCCACTTGATATCCCTCAAGGCAAGCCTCTTCCAACACATCTGAGCAACAACCTGGTTTCTCCTTTAACTTTTGATGAAGTCAGGAAGGCGGTTTTTGATGGCAATGAAAATACAGCTCCTGGACCCGATGGGTTTTCCTATGCCTTCTATAGGAAAACTTGGCACATTATCGGTTTGCAAGTTTACAAGGCTGTTGGCAATTTTTTTTCTACTGGCATTCTTCCGAAAGGAGTTAAGGCAACTGCTATTACCTTAATTCCTAAGAGCTCACATGCTTCTAACATAAGTGACTATAGACCTATTTCTCTTTGCAATGTTTTATATAAGATTGTCGCTAAGGTTTTAGCCAACAGACTCAAAGATGTCCTTCCACACATTATCCATGAAAGTCAATCTAGTTTCATAGCAAATAGATGCTCCACCGACAACATCATTTTAGCTGCTGAATTACTTAGAGATTTCAAAGGCAATAACAGGATGTTTTGTGCTAAACTGGATGTCAAAAAAGCTTTTGACACTATTTCTAGGAATTTCATCATTGCAAGACTCTTACAGAAAGGATTCCCTGTAAACTTTGTCACTTGGATTAAAGGTTGCATCACAGACGTTTATTTTTCCATTTGTTTAAATGGATCCCTTGAGGGGTTTTTCAACTCCAGTACGGGTCTCAGGCAAGGCTGTCCCTTGTCTCCCTTTCTCTTCTGTATTGCCATGGATGGTCTTTCCAATATCATTACTGATCAAGCTTCTTCTCATAACTTCAAGGGAATCTGTTACAAAAACTTTTACATCAATCACTTGATGTATGCTGATGACCTATTGGTGATGGGGGAGTCTAGTAAAGAAAATGCCAATCATCTTAAAACCTGTCTGCAAAAGTTTGCCTCCTATTCGGGTTTGCACATTAACCCTAGCAAGAGTGCTATCATTTTTTCTCATAATGATACTAGAAATCAAATTATCTGTGAGGAACTTGGCATTCATAACATCAATCTATACATCACTTATCTTGGAATACCCATCTCTCCGAAAAGACTTAAAGCCACTCACTTCCAACCACTACTGAGCAAAATTTATGCTCTACTTGCTGGTTGGAAAAACAAGTTTCTTTCTTTTGCAGGCAGGGTACAATTTCTCAAATTCACCATCACTAACTCCATTGCTTATTGGATCAGAGGGTCTATCATCCCCAAAAGTTGCTGTGACACCATCAACAAACTTTGCTCTAAGTTTTTATTTCATAACAATTTGGTGGAGAGAAAGCTGCATCTTATTCCTTGGTCTAAAGTTATCATTCCTAAAATTGCTGGGGGCCTTGGCATTCCTTCCATTGACGCACTATACTTTGGAGTTTTCTGTTCTATTCTAGGCAGGTTTTACAACAATCCAAACCTTCTTAGCTGTTGGTACAAAGCTAAGCACATCTCTCCTCTGAAACATCCACCTCTTTCAGCCTCTAAAACCTGGCACCGCATCACTGAGACCTCCTTAAAAATTAAAAGGCTGTTACATTTCCCAGTATCCAATCACAGCAGTATTTCTTTCCTCTGGGACCCGTGGCTTAATGGAACTTCTATTGGGGAAACTTATCATCTGCCGGGTATGGATGATGTTCTGGTTAAAGACTTTTTATGGAATGATACTTGGCATTTTCCTTTAAATATGCATCCTACTATTCAAAATATTATCAATACAGTGGCTATTAAGGAGAACAAGGATGTTTTATGGAACGGTAATGCTAAATGGGTTTTTAAAGACTTCACTGAACTTTACTATTCTCATTTACCAAAGGTGGATTGGTATAGATCTATTTGGCAAAAGAATTATGCCTTGAAATATGCTTGTTTTACTTGGATGGCATGTATTTGCAAACTTAAAACTGCGGATAATCTTTGTCAAAGAGGGATCATGGCCCCTATAAACTGCTCTCTCTACTCGGGGCACACTGAAAATCATTCTCATTTATTTTTTGACTGCGATTTCTCTTTTTATATCCTAAAGACTATTGTGCCAAAGTTTGCTAGCTTCTTACTTAGACCTACACTGATACAAGCTTTAGACTTCATTGAGAACTCAGAGATATCTAATAGAACTGAAAAGGATTTCTTCTTTTTAGTTATTAGCTGCATCACTTATCATATATGGAGGGAAAGAAACAATCGCCGCTTCTCTAACTCTAGCAACAATGTGGCTAAAGTTATTGGCATTATTTTGGAGGCTATTAGACTGAAAACGGTTAAATGGAAACACAAAACTACTTTTATTCAGGATTTTTTGGGCAACTAAAGTGCTGTCTGGTTGCTTTTATTGGCTGGAGGTTGTTATTTTTTGCCTGCACATTCTGGACGTTTTTTGCTGTATGGATGCTGGGTCTCGGTTTCCTTTCCAGGTGCTTCATGCTGGTAACGATATTGTTTTCTGTTATACTTCTGACCCGGGCTGCTGCTTACTGGGCATGCGAGATTTGGTTGCTGCACTTCTATCCCAGTTTGAACATGGATTTTTTAAATCTAGTTTTCCCGGGTATACTACAAAGACCTCAGCTGGCAAATAGGGTGGATGATTGGCAAACAGACAATGATGAGCAAAGCCAGTCTCTCCGAGCCTTGGAGGGCCTGCGCGGCAACCTGGCTCGTTTTTGGGATTCATCGTAGGCAGGCTGGATGTGCTGCGATGGCCAATTCAACTGATGTGGGTTTTTGTCTTAGGCAACCGGTGCAACTGCCTGGTCTACAGACACACTATACTGATTATTTTGAAGACTGTGCTCCTTCTGAGTCTTTCTTTTGCCAATTGTCAAATTTTGTTTTTGCCACTGTCTTTGTGTAATTTTGCTTCTTTTGGTAGTTAGTCTTTCTCATTTATAGGTTACTTGTAATTTTCTTTTAGTTTCTTAATATATGGGCTTCAAGCCCCGGGTTTTCCCAAAAAAAAAAAAATTTTAATCATTTGCTATTAAATTATCTTGTTATTGCTTGTTTTTTTATTCTTCGGAGCAGATTCTATTTTTTGTAGGTGTTTTTGTTTGTTTTTTATGATTGCAGGTTATTTTTTTTGGCAGAAATATTTGGCTAAGTATATTTTGTTCTTATTTTTTAGGTGCGGGCTTCTGATTGCTCTAGAATGTTCCTAGGTTATTTATATTCTTCCTTAGTGTGGACTTTTTTCTGGCATTTTCGGGAATGGGTTTATCTTTTTTCTTTTTTTAGTTTTGTAGCTCATATAAGCATTTGTGAGCTGAGAGTCCCCTTAAAAATTTTCTAATGTTTTATTATATTAATGCGTACGTCCTCTGCAGAATTCCTTTTAAAAAAAAAGCCTGCCCATTCCCATTTATATTTATAGGCTTTTTGAAAGCCAAATGAAATCACAGATCAATGCTCTGTAAACGTTATTGTACCATGGTATCTTTTTTCGTACACCAGATTATGGTCACATGGCTGAACAATCCACATCAAGTACCAAATCAATGCTTATCCTCGATTTTCAACTAGGAAATATTTTGGATAGGACAGAATAATTATTTTTTATCATTTTATTATTTTATTAATAGTCAATTTAAGATACATAATACGTTGGATACCAACAATCGGCGAACTTTATTCTAATCATCCCCATATATATACTTAAAAGATTATATGTTAGCAATGCAAAATTAATTTTTAATGATAAAAATCCTTAGAAACAACAATCTTATTGTTTAGGCTCCTAAACAAAATGTTTCCTGAGAAGGAAAAACATAATGAAGAGCAAAGTTTTACGATATATGTTACTGTACAGATTTATGTTTTACTCAAATTGTTATACGTACAACTGACGGTCAATCGTTTAATAGCTAATATGTTCATAATTATTCTATATAAGACTAAAATCAGTCCTCTTGCCTCCCTTCATATGAGAGTGTTTTACATCGACATCAATCTCTAAAACAAATCCTTTCAAGATCCGTAGATATTATGCGCTAAAGCCACACTTACATTGTGATACCGTTTGAGACATGCTCTTGAAGAATGCTCGAGCTGAGAAGTTGAACTACAGTATGAACGTATATAGGCGTTTTGTGATTAAATCATTAAGAAGTTAGTGAAAGTGTATGTATATGATTGAGTTTTGCAATAACATGGCCCAAGAAACAATACTAGCTAATTAATGGGATGCTATCAACTACAACCCTTGCAGGAGAATAAAAGAATTTTTTCTGATAATGACTGGTTATGCGTCATTTGTAATTAAATAACAAAATGATGTTAAGATTTATTAAATATTTTCTTTAACACCAAACCCTAGGACAAAAAGGCTTGGAATTAAGTGCGTCAGAGTGAAGGCTAGAATAATCATGTCATTGGTACTCCAATTTCATACTTATAAATGAATGCTTCCTATGTTGATTTGCTACACGTTCTTTGTAATTAAATAGCTAATAGTCATTAAGACTTGAGATATAATTTTTATAACGTAAAATTATGGGCTGAAAGTTTTAAAAGAAATGGTCTAAGAAGCAGCTAGAATGAAATGTCTCTTTTCTGTCGTGCTCTAGCGTTTTGGCGGCGATTTAGGGTTTAATCTTCGAGCTACAGGTTTTGCTCCCTAGTGTGGTTTCCTTACGATTTTTTACTTGTTTTGTTTTCTTCTTCTTCTACTTGTTCATTTTGTGCTTTGGTTTGAGGTTTCTTTCGCTTTTTTTGGCTTTGGTAGATGACAACTTCATCGTGATCCATCCCCCCGATTTCATCTCTTCCTGATGGTAAATCTCGATCTTTTAGGTAAGTTTGGGCTGGTTCCTCTTCCTCTACTACTAAGCTTCACTTTGTTCAAACTTTACTTAAGGGTTGTCTGGCTTTGATGTTTGATGACTCCATTGTTTCTCAGTTGGTTGCTCCTTTTATGTTAATGCTGGTTGGCAAGTTTCTCCTTAGGCAACCTAACCTTGATGTTATTTGCAATTTTTTTGTTAACCTAATGCTTTCTGATTCCTTCCATATCGGCTTGATGAATCAGAGGCACATATGATCCAACACTCTGATGACCTTGATTATAGCTAAATTTTTCTAGGAGATCCTACTATATTCATGCTTGTCATATGTGTTTACTCAAATGGACATCAGATTTTGATGTTTGGGAGGAATACCCAATTGCTCCTCTGTGGATCTCATTTTTGAATCTGAGACTTCACTTCTTTAATTCTCAAATTTTATTTGGTTGTGCATCGATTTTTCGTAGGCCTTTGCAAACGGACCAAGCTAATGCATCTATCTCTCGTGTGTTTGTGGCTCGTGTTTTAGTTGAGTTGGATATATCTAAGAAACATCCTAATGAGATCTTGATTGGGTCAGAGTTGAATGGTTATTTCCATAAAGTTGATTTTGAAAATTTGCCCATTTTTCTTGTTCTCACTATAAAATGCGTGGCCATGGTTTAAATGAGTGTTATAGGTTGCATCCTCACCTTCGTAAGGAGAAGGATTCTTCCAAACAATTGCCAGGAAATGCTATTAATTTGGATTCTCATGACAATGGTACTCCTAATCTTGGATAGCCTGAGTACAATATTCCTAAACCGATTGAGAATATTGTGCACCTATTACAAATAGCCTGTGCTAACACTGAACTGACCATTAGCATTATTTGACACCACCGATGATCTTTCCTTCCACGGAGGAACATTGAAAGTTTGTTAGGGATGTTAATCCCTTATGAACTAGCCCAAGGCTAACCAAGAGGGGGGCAGAGGATGAATTGGTATTTTAAAACTTTTCGATCAAATCACGAACTTAAACCAAAACAAAATCCACCATAAAAAATAGTTAGTGCCGAAATTAAATGCGTAAGTAAAAATAAAGAAAGAACACTTCAGATTTATAGTGATTCGGTCAAACCTTGACCTACACCCACTCCTCGGAGGCATCCTCAGAGTATTACACTAACTTAGTGTCTCTTCTTTAGCTCCCACAGTTAGGCGAAAAAGCCCTTATAAAAACTCCTTTCCACCAACTACGGTGCGGGAGAAAACCGACTCCTTTTGCTTCCTCTTGAAGCGGGCAGAGAACCAGACTCCTTTTGTTTTCTCCTAAAGTAGGCAGAGAACCTCGATCAATTGCTAAAGAAGACCTTCCTTGAGCCATAAAGAATGAGGAACGACGATCGGAGAAGACGCCTTGGAACCTTGCTTGGAGAAACCCTTGTGAAATCCCTCACAAGCTCCCCCTCACAAGTTCCTCCCTCTCTCTCCCTCTCTCTTCCTCTCCTCTAGGCTCTCTCAAGTCAAGACAATAGTAAAAGACCCTTGTGCTTGAGAAAACACGAGCCCTTTAAATAGATTTTTAAGAACTGACTTTATCGTTCAGGATGATATTGCTATCGTCTTGTACGATCAGTAATCAACCTGCCCGGATGACTTGGGATGATTAGAAGATTTTTATTCCTATCATCCAGGATGATAATATATTATCCTGTATGATTAGTACAAATCAGGGAATATCATCCTGAACATCGCCTTGGATAGGACTCTGGATGAAAACAAAATGACTTAATCATCAAGGCCGATCTTGCGATCGTCCTGGCCGATTAGTTCAAATCTACACAAAATCATCCAGAACATCGCTCTGAATAGACGATGTATGATTTTTGGTCGTCCAGGAGCACGCAAGGTTTTTGAACTGATTGTTCTGGCCGATCCAATGATCGTCCAAGATGAATTGATCGAATCAATCAACCTTAATTACTTTCCTTAATCAGTAGATCAATTTTGGCATCATTGAACCCCATCGTCCAGGCTGATGTTCTGGATGATGATTAAAAATAAAACTTCCTAAATAGATCTGGCGGCTGATTCTTTCTGATTTGAGCATATTGTCCCGGCTGATACAAACATCGTCTAGGATGATATGCTTAATGATGACTGCCTTAACAAGGATGCCCTAATTAGGGTTTCTATTTTTGACTGATCTTCTAGAACATTTTTGGATAGCCCTGAACAATGTTAGCAAAATAAAAAAAACTCTAAGTCAGATAAAAAAAATCACCCAAGTGTGTGTGTGCAGGGTTACTTAGCATCATGCACCACAAAGATTACAATTGACTCAAGGAAGAAAAAAAATATATTACAAATTGACTTAGGCTTAATCTACCCAATCTTGAGCTGGCTTGAGTTGTACTTGATCTTGTTGACCTGAAATGTTAGTGGGCAAGGCCGTCGTAGAAAAAATAGAAATATTTGCTATCATCAAAATTCTAATTCATGCAACCAGATTTGCAACAATCTCCTCCTTTTTGATGATAGAAAACCAAAATTAATTTAAGCAATAGTGAACTGGAAGTAGTGCAATCATATAAAACATAACATATTCAAATTTCATAATAGAAATAATGAACTAGAAGTAGTGCAAATAAAATAGATTCAAATTTTAGAACAGAACACACTACTCCCCCTTTTGACATCTCAAAAAGGAGGAGGAAAATAGAACATAAAAAAGTAGAAATCTAAACAAAAAAAAAAGAAATAAACTACAACAAAAGAACAACATAAAAAGAAAACTAGAAAAATGACGGCCCTTGATTGTTTGATGGCGGAGGTGGTGGTGGTGGCTGCTGAAAGTAACTAGATAGTGAGGAGAACTTTGCTCCAAACAAGGCCATGCCCTGGTCATGCAGCTACTGTTGGTATACAAAGTAGGTATCAAAATGAGCTAAGTCCTCAGCTCATCATTGCAAGAAACGGGCTAAGTCCTCAGCATGTTGCTGCTCCTATGTAACAAAATAAGTCTCAAAGCGAGCCTCCCACTAATCAAACTACTCAGCTAGCTCATCTAGCCGAGAGTGCTGGCGATGCGGAGTAGGTGGAGGAACAGGTGGGGAAGCCTCCTCTTCTGTCCCCTAAGCTTCCCCATCCCTTGGGTGAAGATGAGTACTGTGAAGGAAATTGAAAGAATTGTTGGAGTAGATGGCAGCTTGGAAATTTGGAGGTTATACTTGGATTCTAAGACATAAGCAATGATATAAACTAGAGCTAGGTTTGGCTTCCTCCTATGTCCTGGGTCACGAATAGTGTTCAGATGTTTAATATAACAAAAGATCAAATCAGAAGCATTGACTTCACGATTGGCTAAATATAAAAGGTGGTGATCGAAAGAAGAGGAGTAATATGTATGTGATCACCAGCTTTGGGAATAACAGAGGTACGAAGGACATGCTGGATCATCCTACCATCTTTAAGTAAAGAGCTAGTCTCTCCAAAATAAAAGTTGGCATTGGTGTTGTGAAGAAAGTTGTTGGTCGAAGCCCAGTCATAATCAGGGCCAGAACACAAGGTATGAAGCTTATCCCGTGTGGTGGAGAGTTATAAGAATTCTACGCAGTCCTTGTATGTAATCTCGATGGGGCATCAATTCACATATGATCTAAGAGAAGTAAAGGTAGAATTTATTCTAAGGCTTGTGGAGAATTCAAACAGAGGCTCAAAATTGAAGGGGATTGGGAGAGTGAGATGAAACACAAAGAGGTGTGAGTGAATAAGTCAAGTACCGGATAGGAAAGGTGGTGTGGGTTGATCGATCGAGAAATAGTAATACCGGCCATTTTGTAGCATTAGTAGGCAGCTTGATCATCCACCTCCATGAATTGAGGGTCCAAAGTGGCCTCGAGGAACTGACTAGCACCTGGCGAGATCGCTTGCCTCCTTCCATGATCATAAATAGCACGAAAAGTGGAAGTAGAAAGCTAGTAGAAGGAGGTGGATCGTCTAGGATGATCGCAGTATCATTCAGGATGATCTGGTGCAATAATTGTGGCTGGACGATTGTTCAAAAAGGTGGTTATGTCATCCGGGATGATTATACACATGCGATCGTCCCGAGGTGACAATCTAGACGACCGTTGAAAAAGCAGATCATCCAAGACGATGAGGTGGATCGTCTAGGATGATGATCAATAATGGATCATATCAGTCAAATTTAAAATGTTTAAATGCACTGCTACATATATCGTATAGGATGAACAGGTGAATAATATGGGATGATGCTCCAATAATGGATTATATCGGTCGAATTTAAGGCTTATTAAAAGTATTTCCACATGTATCGTCTAGGAGGAACATGTGGATCAAACGGGATGATTACCAGTAATTGAGAAAGGAATAAAGGCATCATCAAGGATGAAATAGGATCGTCCAAAACAATCAAGGATGATTGAAGCAGAGGATGATCAGATCATCCAGGACGTTAATATATTGTCAAGGATGATAAAGAGCAGAAAGGTCAGAACAACTAGCAGATGGATTTTAGAAATGAATTGAACCGATCGTCTAGGATGATGTGAATTTAGTCCAGGATGATGTGACATAAAGTTTAAATCAAAGTATGGATGGAGATGATCAGAGAAGGCCCAAAAACATAACGCCAACAAGTTAAAAAAGATAAAAAAGAGAAAAAAATAAAAACAAAAAACAAAAAGTACTTAAAAAAAACAAGTTATGAATATAATAAAATTTCTAGGTGATTGAACTTAGGGACTTGTAAGACCAATGTGTTAACATCGATGAAATCAGAAAAAGGTAGAATATCTGATCATGCTAATCCTAGCTCAGACTTCTCTTAGGGAAAAATCATGTTTTTAAAACAAGAGATCTAACTCAGAACAAACCAATTGGATAAGAAAAAAAGACATGTTCAAAACTTGGTTCCAAAAAAACATCTTATAAAATAATATACCAAAGTGATTTATCACAATCATGAAATTTGAAATCAAGCCTTTGAAAATATCAAGAGACACATGAATTCTTTTAAGATTTAAGTGTTCTTGAAAGAGGAGGAAGCTTTTTTTTTGTGGGCTCATTTTATGCCTCTTATCATTTGGTAAGCGCACTTTGCACATCTTTTAATTTTTTGATACACTTTGTATATTTTTTAATTTTTGGCGATCATTGCGCATCCAAAGTTTTGCCATCATTGGCCACTTTTTCTTATTTTTTTTCAAGCTAGATCTCTTTTCAAAACTCTTAAATATTCTCAATTGTAAGTATATATTCTAGTTATTAGAGAAGAAAAACTCACTCTCTAATAAAAGGAAGAATAAACCACAAAATATAATCAAATTCATATGATAAATGCAACAGCAAGATTTCAAAGAACTTGAAAGTAATATACAGGCTTTTGAATATTATATATATAAGGTACTGTAGCAAGATAGAAAAGATCTTAATTACAAACTCTAGTTGTTTATTTGAGATAGACTTTTATTTAGATAAGAAAATTACACCACCGAAAGAGGTTAGAGGGAGAGAAACAATCAATGGTGTTTCTCCCTTTAGCTGATTTAGGGATGTTTATACATTGATTATACAAATTTCAAAATCTAAAAATCAAGACAAAATATCATTTCAAAGGAAAACAAAGCATTAGAGATGAAACAACTAGAAAATCAACAAACATAAAAAGAAAGTAATAATAATCAACAGAGTAGTAAACAAGCAATCCAGAATTTATTAAGCAGCAAGTTTAAGCAATTTTGAGTTGTAAATCTCCACTGTCTAGGTATTATATGCTCTCATGAGGCTTTTTGTGAGAGCAAGCCTGCAAAATCATCGAACGTCAGATTTAGGAACCAAAACATATTTGGGTTCCTTCTTATGAAAAGAAGAATGCAATGCATGTGTGTTATGTTATGAATCATGTTATTTGGGTCTCCACACCCAATGTGTACTATGATGAATGGTGCAAGTGTGTGAGATGTATCATAGCATCTCACATGAAAAATATCTAACAATAGGAAACGGATTTCTTAATCTATTAGGGTAGTGGTGCTTCCTTTTAAAGTTATGAAATGCATGTACTGGTGGTTTGTTGTTTTTAATCATTTTTAGATTTTCGAATCTTTTTATTTAATCATCAAACTCATTAAGTAAAGATATGTGATTGCTATCAATTTGGGAGTGATCATTTAATAGGATTTCATGCTCTTTTTGCAAATTCAAAAATTCCAAATTTAGACTATCATGTGATTTTTTGAGTTTCCTATATGATGCATGCATGTGCTCATAAATTTCCAATAATTGATCATAAGTTGGTTAACCTCTTCTTGGTCACTTTGGCCAAGATGATCGTTAGCCATTAAGCACAAGTTTGTTGTCTCCTCATGAGCTTTAGTTTTAGAGGAGTCCGATGCAGAGTCCGCCCAGAACGCCTTTTGGAACCTCTTCTTATTCTTGTGCTTTTTGACGTTTGGTGTCTCCTCACCATTCTTCTTGCTTGGGTGAGCCTTAAGCATAAGACAATAAGCTTTAATATGTCCAGGCTTCCTGCATTCAAAATAGATTATTTTATTAGAATTCTTAAAATTTTTGCTACTCTTACCTCTTTTCCATTCTGATGGTCTTTTTGCTTCTTCCTTAAAAGCTTTTGAATTGTCAAGTGATGAAGGAAACATTATCATTCTCAGATTCAGAAGAATCATTGTTCGAGTCGTTGGCCTTAAGCGCCACCACTTTCTCCATCTTCTTCTCACCTTCATCATGATTTCTTTGATTCACTCTTTGCTTGTAAGCAATGAGTGAACTAAGTAAGTAATCAATCTAATAAGTGTTTAAATCTTTAGATTAAGTAATTGCAGTGATCTTAGCATCATAAGAAGAAGGCAAACATCTTAAAATTTTATTAACTTTTTCAAAGTTAGTGAGTTCTCTTCCTAAAGTATGCTATGAGATGACAATTTGAGTAAACCTTGTATACATTTATGAAATTGATTCAGAAGGTTTCATACAAAAAAGTTCGTAGTCATGCAAAAAAATATTTAATCGAGATTGTTTAACTTCATTGGTTCCTTCATAAGTTACACATAATCTATCCCAAATTTCTTTAAAAGTTGCACAAGTTAAATACGCATATAATCTTCAGATTTCAAAGCACAGAAAAATAGTTCAAATATTTTACATTAAGTTGTGCTAAATCTCTTTCTTTAAAAGTCCATTCAGTAAAAGGAATTTTAGTTTTAATGCCATTAAGCTCATGAGAAGGTGGTCTATAACCTTCTTTAACAAGCATCCACATATGATAGTTAATTGATTGTAAAAACGTAGACATGTGAGTTTTCCAAAATTCAAAAGGAATATTATCAAATAAAGGTGGACTTGTAATAGAATATCCTTCCATTGTGTTACGATTACCAAAGTTATCCATGAATCAAAATTTAAAAAGTTTTCAAACTTAATTTTATGAATCCCGCTCTGATACCACTTGAAAGTTTGTTAGGGATGTTAAGCCCTTATGAACTAGCCCAAGGCTAACCAAGAGGGGTGAATTAATATTTTAAAAATTTTCAATTAAATCACAAACTTAAACCAAAACACAATCCACCACAATAAATAATGAGTGTAGAAATTAAATGCGTAAGTAAAAATAAAGAAAAAACACACCATATTTATAGTTGTTCGGTCAAACCTTGACCTACGTCCACTCCTCGGAGGCACCCTCTAAGTATTTCATTCACTTAGTGTCTCTCATTTAGTTCCCACAGCTAGGCGGTGAAGCTCTTATAAAAACTCCTTTCTACCAACCCCGGTGCAGCAGAGAACCAACTCCTTTTGCTTCCTCCTGAAGCGGGAAGAGAACCCGACTCCTTTTTCTTCCTCCTAAAATAGGAAGAGAACCTCGATCAATTACTGAAGAAGACCTCCCTTAAGCCTCCAAGAATGAGGAACAATTATCGATGAAGATGCCTTGGATCCTTGCTTGGAATAACCCTTGTGAAAACCCTCATAAGCTCCCACTCACAAGTTCCTCCCTCTCTCTTCATCTCTCTTGCTCTCCTCTAGGCTCTCTTAGGTCAAGAGAACAGCAAAAGACCCTTGTGCTTGAGAAAACACGAGTCCTTTAAATTGATTTTCAAGAATCAACTTTATCATCCAGCATAATATTACTATTGTCCTGTACGATCAGTGCAATTTTAGCTTAATCAGCCCGGACAAATTGGGATGATTAGAATATTTTTTATTCCTATTGTCCAGGATGATAATATATCATCCTGTATGGTTTGTATAAATTAAGGAGTATCATCCTTAACATAGCTCTGGATGGGAGTCTGGACGAAAAGAAAATGACTTGATCATCAAGGCCGATCTCGTGATTGTCCTGGCTGATTAGTTCAAATCTACACAAAATCATCCAGAACATC
Source organism: Dendrobium catenatum (assembly GCF_001605985.2). Lineage (NCBI taxonomy): Eukaryota > Viridiplantae > Streptophyta > Magnoliopsida > Asparagales > Orchidaceae > Dendrobium > Dendrobium catenatum. The sequence continues at coordinate 1,527,200 of NW_021318723.1, forward strand.
GCTCTGAACAGATGATGTACGATTTTTGGTAATCAAGGAGCAACTAAGGTTTTTGAACTAATCATCCTGGCCGATCCTGTGATCATCCAAGCGATATGATCGAATCAATCAACCATAATTTCCTTAATCACCAGATCAATTTATGCATAATTGAACCCCATCATCCAGGCCGATGCTCTGGATGATGGTTAAAAAATAAAACTTCCTAAATAGATCTGGCAACTAATTTTTTCTGATTTGAGCATATCATCCCGTCCAATATAAATATCGTTTAGGACGATATGCTTAATGATGGCTGCCTTAACCAAAATGCTCTAATTAAGGTTTTTGTTTTTGACTAATCATCCAAGATGATTTTTTGATCACCCTGGATGATGTTAGCAAAATAAAAAAACTCTAAGTCAGATAGAAAAAATTCACCCAAGTGAGTGTGTCCAGGATTACTTAGCATCAGACAGACAGGCACCACAAATATTATAATTGACTCAAGAAAGGGAAAAAATACATTACAAATAGACTCAGATCTAATCTACCTAATCTTGACCTAGCTTGAGTTGCACTTGATCTTGTTGACCTGAAATATTAGTGGGCAAGGCAGTCGTAGAAAAAATAGCAATGTTTGCTATCATCAAAATACTAATTCATACAACCAGATTTGCAACATTTTGGTCATCAGAGTTGACCGGAGGACGATCCTCCATTGCCAGCAAGAAAGCTGCCAACGAGCAGCTGACGAAGAAATTTGAAAAAACCTTTAGAAAATTGGGACTTTCTCTTACTTACTTTCTCTCACTTATTTTCTCTCACTATTTCTGATGGTTGATGAGTGGCTTAACCCTTAGAGATCGGATACAAAATGAGCATATACATGAAAAGGTTGGAGTAGCTCCAGTGGAAGATAAGATTAGAGAGAGTCACCTTAAATGGTTTGGTCACATTAACGGAGGCCTTATGATGACCCAGTTAGGAAAGTTGAGGTATTAGATTTGAATTATGTTAAGAAAGGTAGAGGTAGACCTAAAAAGACTTGGTTAGAAAATATTAGAAATGATATTTCTTTATTAGATTTAAATGAGAATTTGACTTTTAACCGAACACAATGGCAAAAAATGATTCATGTAGCCGAGCCCACGTAGTGGGATAAAGGCTTGATGTTGTTGTTGTTGTTGTTGTTGTTGTTGAGTCATATCATGTATTTGGGTGGATATCCTTGCTAAGTAACCTTACAAAAACATAGGAGAAAATAGAAATGTTTTTTTTAGAGAGTTTATTTTATAAAGTAATTTTTACTGTATTATTTTTTGTACTGTACAATACATGTATCATACTATACGCTTTTAATTCATACCGTATGATCTGTTGTGCTCTGCTAAACCCTAACCACAAAACTTAAGAAAGATTCTAATTATGTATCGATCATAGAGTATTATTTGAATTGTTCTCTATGCACTAGTTAAAATCTTTCATAATTAATCACGTGATTTTAGGCAATCAAATCTTGTATATTTATTATGATTAATCATGCTATACAAAATAGTTTATATTCTATGATTACCCATGTACAAAATTCATTATCCTTCAAATCTTACCAAACAAAATCTATGATATTTATACTGATTGAACCATATAGTGTGCATAGTGCTGAATGATCACATGTGTACAAAGTTGACCATCCCAAGGATGGTCCCAAATGAACAAAAGGATGAATTGAGATCATAATGTACGATGTATTATAAAAGTTGAATAGTTTATCTAAATAATCTTGCTGAATGACTTTTATTTGAACAGATCGTACCATACCATACATCGATCGTACTGTAAGAATAGAAGATGGATGGATTAAAAATTAAAGAATTTTTTAAGCCCTCTATTTAAGGATCATTAATGTTCTTATTAGATATCTTTGGCTGCTTAGTCTTCTTGAGAGGGAGCTTGACGGAGGGATGAAGGAGACATTAGAGAGAGAACAGACGGATATTTTTTGATGGAGAAGTTGTGAGGGTATTCACAAGGTAGCCCTAAGATGTAATCCTACATAATACCTACAAGTGTCTGCCTGGAATCTTTGTGGCTCTGGAGAAGAAGTTATTCAACAAAGATCATGGTTCTCTAACCATCACCTTGATGGTGAAAAAAGATTTGTGGTTATCAGACCATCACCAAGAGGTTGAAAATAGAGTTAAGGTTCTCTACCTGTAAAAGTGTCACGGTTCTTTGCCACACTAGGGAGTTAAAATAGCCTTTACATAAGCTTCTGCACCTTGCTAAGGGAGGAAAAAGAGAGTCAATTTTATTTTGTGCAATATTAGGAGAGGGAGTCTCCAAGGAGTGGACGTAGGTTAGATTGATCGAACCACTATAAAATTTGGTGTGTTCTTTCTATTTATTTTTACTGCTTTTTTATTTTTGCACTTTTATGTGATTTGATCCATGGTCGGAATATCAGGGTTTTATTACTGTAAAATTAGTTCTATTTTTGCATCAAGAGGTTTAAAATTCTTGTTTTATTAAGAAAATTTTTAAAAGTACCAATTCACCCCCCCCCCCCCTCTTGGTTAGCCTTGGGACTAGTTCTTTAGGGTTTTACCACCCTCATGAACTTTCACCATTGAGATGAATTAATAGGTCTCTATGATGGCCCATGCCTTGGGCCCATTTAGGTAAGCCATTTGGCTTGACCTTTGTCCAAAGAAGGTCTCCCATGAGCTAAATTAAACCTTAAGCTAAATTACATCAAACCAATTATTGCATTAGGTCCCCCATGATCTAATGCACCTACCATAGTTGGCCCAACCCTAAGGTCAACTCAGGATGAGAATTGGGCTAGCTTAAAGTCATAAAAACAAATATGTGTTAAGCTATTTCCCAACTTATACTTCCCCTTGCCCAATAAATATCTACATGAGGTGGCCCTAGGTCCAACACACTAACCCTAGTCAGCCAAACCCGTGAATTAATGTGGGTAAAGACCTAGGCTAGCCAAAAATGGTCAAAACCACTTTAACTTGAGCCAATTCCCATCTATGATTAACTAAGCTAAACTACCAATTGCATTGGGTAGCCCTTAACTCAACACATTTCCCACACTAATCGTTCATTCATTGAGGCTTTATATATGGTGAAAACTTAACCTCAAGTTGCCTAAATAGCTAGTCCAGCCAAGTGAGAAAGAAACTTTCAATATAACAAATTTCCACTATTGGATTGAAAGATTACCCTATCTTAATCCTCATTATTTTTTTTGGGTTTTGATGGTGGGATCTCTCGGATCATGCCCGAGAGGTCTTACTATTACGATAAACTTCTTTAGGTTAAAGAAATAATAAGAATTGTTAATTTCTATCAATGACTCAGATTAACTCCTACAGTTTGAGAGTAGTCTCGATCCTAACCATTCAATCTCACATCAAATGGTCAAGGTTTACTCTATGTTATCAAGTTATCCGCTCATCATTGCCTCACCAATCAAAGGGCATATCGTGGAAAATGTGTAGTTGATTAGGTAATTTTGGGATTTAATTTCATAGGAAATTAGGAAACATCAAAAGTTGACATCTCCTCGCTCACCTGATAAATTTTTATGTTTTTAGGCTTGAATGGAAGACCTTGAGGAGATCTACCAAATACCTATAGTTTCAAGCTATGAATACGCATGGAATTTTATTAATTCCAATAATAGCCCTATGGGTAGTTTTCCAATTTTAGCTTTGATTTTCTTAACATAGCTATAAACTATGGGAGATAAATTTTTGGCATGTCTATGACCTACCCAAAATTTCTCCTTAAATTTTGAAACATATTAAAGTTTTGAAACCTAATCTCCCTTCATCAACAACAACATCACAATTTTTCCAAGACCCACATAGAAGGCATTTTTACCAACTTTAGCACACCAAAAAAAATTATTAATCAAAATCCCCATTCTATGAGAAACATTTAAAGTAGGGCATAAAGTGTGAAGAAAATAGATAGGAATAGAGCTTAAGACCTATTTTATAAGCGCCCGTCTACCAACAAATGAGGGAAAATTGAAAGCCAAATAATATAATTTCTTATGAATCACAGTAAAGATATCATCAAATAAATGAGAATGTTTCTTACCCTTGTAAAGTGGAATACCAATGTATTTCATAGGTAAATGTTTTGCGATAAACCCAAATTTATTTTTAATACTAGAAATCCTTTTAGGAGATATCGGTTTGGCAGGAAAAGTAACTCTTAGAATGATTGAACATTAACCAACTAGTAAGTTGAAACTTGTTGAAAAATTTAAAATAATGTAATGCATTTTAATAGAACCATTAGTAAACATAATAAAATCATCTGCAAAGCTAAAATGTGTGATAGGAATGCTACCAGCTATTCAAAAATTCAAATTAGTGTATAAGCTAAAAAGATTTTTAAGCCCTCTGGATAAGAATTCCATTTTTTTTTTGTTAAAACCCACCAATGGGCCTATATGTTAATAACAAAAAGGAGATAAAAGCTCCTTAAAAGGACCTCTAGCTCTCTACTGCTCTGACAAACTACAAGAGAAAACAAAAAGTTCCTAAGAGCTAGAGTTCCCAACTAAGCACAACAACAAGAACCCTTAATAACATTCTAAAAACCAAAAAGGGAAGGAAATAAATGAACAAATTCAACACCTCCTTTACAACCAAAAAAGGATCCTACACAAAATGAGAATGAGTCTCCGAAAACTTGAAAGACAAGCCTACAAGAACACTAGATAAAATATTAAAGCAAATAGATAATAAAATAAATGGGCTATGATAACTGTAGTAATGACCCAAATAATAAACAATCCAAAAACAAAATTCAGTAAAAGATAAACTAATAAGGAGATGATCCCAAACAAATAAAGAAACACAAATCATAGAATTAGTAAATGAGAGTAGAAAGGCTACAAAATTGAAGTATTCAGTTGGATCATAGCACATATGTGTAGTATAAGTACCATCATGAGATAACCCCAACTGCCACTAAAATCTAATCCCAAGGCAAGCCGAACCAAAGTAGCACAGGAAACCCAAGATGGCATAGAAAATGAACACCACAGAACAGTAACCCCAAGGAAAATACACATCCATAAAAATGCCCAACATAGACAACATAATCTAGAAGCCCCATGGGAGAGCAATAGAGCCAAACAACTCACAGAAAGCATATAACAAGAGAGCTAAGAAATCAAGAAAAATAACCCATCGAACCTAGTTTATGAAGAACTAGACAAAATGCCAACAAAAACCCCCAGACGAATCAACAAAACCAGCAAAGTACCCACAATGAATAAAAGGGAGAAGCCCAACCGAACTACCCAACATACTCCACCAAAGGAAAGGAGAGTAGTAGGATGGGGTGAAATCTAAAAAAGAGTGATTTCAATCATTACTAAGATCTAAACAACTACAACAGAACAGCATCACCACATCAGAAAAACACCAACATAATAAATCAGCTTCAAAGAAACCCACATAGCCAAGGTAAAAACCCAAACCCGTAGAAATAAAATTAAGAAGATCTAACATAAGGCATACAAAAATGATCAAGTTTAGTCAATCCCATAGTTTGGCTAGCAGAGAAGATTCCACATAATCCACAAAATCCATGAAATTTCAACCTAAATCAGCTAGAAAATAAGCAGCTGCATTAATTTCCCAATAAATGTGAGAGATAGAATAATTGATAAAGTCTAAGCACTGTTAAATCTCTCTAGTGATATAGAAATAAGAAGGATTCATAATATAATTATCAGTAATGTAATGAATCACAAGCATAGCATCCATCTCATAATAAACATTAGTAATCCCTAAGTATAAACATAAATGTAAATTAAACTTTAAGGGCTGAATTTCTATCATGATAGCAATATTGGCATCCCTAGGACCAACATAAGCAACCAGTACGTGACTGGAAGAATCATGAATAAGGCCACCACAACCAGCTTTCTCATTTTTGTAAGATTTGTCCTTATTAAGTTTGTAACAACCCACAATGGGTTTAATCCACATCACCAGAATATCATGAGAAGCATGGCCGTAGTTCTCAACATGAATACAAAAAACTCAGCAATATAAGAGAAGCCTTTAAAATAATTAAAATTAATCAAATTTGCTAAGTATAATTGCATAACTTTATCTTTAATCCAGATGATCATGGTTGAGGCAATCATAGTAATTTTTTCAATCTACGCCTCATTCCTACTTCTCAACAGAAACCAATAGACTATAATGGGAAAAACATTATGAATATGCTTCTTAGTAGGGACCATCCAATCATGCATGATGCTAATAATGTTGTTGTACATCTTATAAAATTGGGAAACAAAAATATTGGAAAATTATAACCAAACTTTAAGAGAAATGGGACCATTAGCAAAGACATGATTCAAATTTTCAATATGATAACAAAATTGACATTTGGATACAACATAAAAACCTTTTTTCCTTAAGATATCATCAACAAGCATGCAATTTTTAAAGATCTATCAAAATAAAATAAAATAGGAAATCATAATACCTTTTTTGTGAAATGGAGGATACAATTTGCGAATAAGGGTGAACAATCCTAATAGAATTCCAAACCAACTTAAGCATAAAGCTCCAATCATTGGAGTTGCTAAATAAGATAGTATCTTCTTGATCAAGTTATAAATGGACTTTATGTATAAGATTGATGACAAAATTAGGAACAAAGTTAGCAAGATAATCCACATTCTAAGTTCCCGCATGAATAAAATGAGAAACTTTACAAGTACTAATGGTATAAGTGTTGAGCAATAAATCAATTGAAGAAAGACCTAACCAATTATCTTGCCAAAAAAAGATTTCACCCCTCCCCAAACCCCATTGAATACAACTTTTAGCATCCCATTTAATTGAATAAAGCCTTTTCTAGTTAAAGAATCACCTTTTTTGAAAAGCAGTTATGAGTGTGCTTGCGAACACAGTACTTAGAGATCATGAATATAGACCAAATGCTCTTCTTACATCTTAAATTCAACCACAATTTATAAGAAAATCTAAGAGATATGTCAACCAAGTTCTTTAAACCTATGTTACCTTCATCATTCATAATAGAACTTCTATGCCAAGAAGCCCAAATAATAGTAGGTTTACCTTCTTTGGCACCCCAAAGAAATTTGTTGAAGATTCTTTCAAGCCTACTACAAATATTCACAATAAGAGATAATGTATGTAGGAACAGAGAAAATAACACTTTTAAGAAACACTAATCTACGAGCAAAAGAAAGGAAATTAAAAGCCAAAGTAGATAACTTTTTTTGAAATTTAGAGTAAATTTCCACAAATAAATGCGATCTCTTTTTACCCTTAAAAAGAGGAGTACATAAGTATTTAAGAGGTAAATGCTTATGAAAAAAACTAAATCTCTCTTGAATAGAGACTATTCTTTGGTGAGATATAGACTTAGCAAAAATAAAATAACTTTTTAAAGGATTAAAAATTAAACCACTAGCCATTTGAAATTTTCCAAGAAAACTAAAAAGAATATTAAGCATTTTCTTGGAGCCATTCGTAAAAATAATAAAATCATAAGTAAAACTTAAGTGGGATATGGGGAGACCACCAAAAGTATGGTAATATAACATGGGATGTTTTCTAAGAAGATCGTTCAGACCTCTAGAAAAAAATTCAATAGCAATAATGAACAAAGTAGGAGAAAGAAGATCACCTTGATGGAGGCCATAAGTAGATTTAAAAAAACTATGACTTTTCCCATTAATAATAACAGAGAAAATTAATGTTCAATACTATTTTTAATGATGTTAATGAACTCATTATTGAAAACAAAATTTTTTAACATAACATAAAGAAAATCCCAACTAAGATTATCATAAGCCTTAGTTATATCAATTTTGAAAAGAGCATTACCATATGAGATTTTAGCCTCCAAATCCTGAACAAGCTCTTGAGCTAATAAAATATTATAAAAAATGGAACGACCTTTCACAAAACCTATTAATTATAGAGAGATGATTTTGGGGAGAATCAAAGCTAATCTACACATAATTAACTTGGCAATAAGTTTGTTGAAAAAAAAAAGACTAATAGGATGAAAATAACTTCAAAAATTAGTAGCATCACTTATGGAAATCAAAATAATAGCAGTCGAAGTAAAAAAATTTAGGATAAGGATTCCCTTTAAAGTAATCAACAACATCATTAACTATATCCTCTTTAATGATAAGCCAAGTTTTTTGAAAAAAATTAGTAGTATAGCCATCCAGCCTAGAAACAAAATCCGAATTCATATCTTTGAGTCAACCAAATCTCCTCTTCAAAAGGCAATTTAGTAAGCATAATATTAGTCTCATCTGAAATAAGCAAAGGAATAAAATAGAAATCCAAATCTAAATCTGGGGTAAAAGTTTTGTTAAACATATCTTTGAACTACAGACTATACAACTAAATCAGGAGAGTCATAGTGAGAACCTTCAGGAGTTTTGATCTTATGAATATAGTAGCCACTTTTTTATGATTGGCAATATTATGGAAAACTTGGAATTTCTATCCCCTTCAACTAGGAATTTACAAGCAGCTTTTTGTCTCTAATAAACTTCTTAGTGTACTTGAAGATCCACTAATTTATCTTTGGCATCTTTTAAAGTAGCCCTATTATCATCATTAGGATTATTCAAAAATTTAATGTTAGCAAACTCAACAAGTTTATTAGCAACCATAATATTAGTAAATAAATTCTTGAAAACACATTTATTCCACCAATTAAAATTTTGTTTGACCAGTTACTAAAAGGGCAATCAAACCAAACCAAAATAAGTCGAGAAGAAGAAATAAGGGATTCATGCAAGATTAAAATATTAATATTATAAATTATGCATAAATTCCTAACCCTATCTCTAGAAGGAGAGTTACCAACTTCCATAATATTCCAAATGAGGGCTTTAACCATTAGAAGAAGTATTAGAAGAAGCTCGAGTAACTCTAGAAGATTGATCTTTAGATAGTTTTCTATTTTTAGAATTATTCTTCCCCACTTTGGTATATCCAATATCAGTGTTATTGGCCTCTTGTATAGAAGGAGTGGCCAACTTAGAAACATCATTTGATCCTCGAGAGTTCCCTGAAGCAGACAAATTATTGGTCGAAATAATCTATCCCTCCTCCCTAGTCTCTTCTTCCCATTGTTCCTCTTTATTCAATTGTTCAGCACTAGTAAAATTTAAAGTACCAATGTTCTAATTCACAACTATTGCAACTTAATTTTTTTATTTTTGAGATTATTACAACATGTGTGTTCTTAATGATTCAAAATATTATTATTTTAATTTTTAGTTCTACTAACATATATTGGATATATATTGCTTTTATTGTTTGTGTGTACTAACATTTTAGAGAAATAATACTCCATAGTATTAAAGATTTTAAGGGAGAAATGATTAGGGTTTATTGTAAATAGAGCATATAATTTTCACTTTTATTGAGTCCGAGAGAGTATGATTGTAATTGAGTAACCATGAACACACACACTGGATGGGTGTTTAAAATTCGTAAATTTTTAAAGTAATCATACTGTATGATTTAAATTCATATGGGATGATTTGTTAAGTTATTTTCTCCAATGAGCAATTAAACTAACTATGAGAAGAAAATTTTTCTAAGTACTGATCGTATGTATGAAGTGACCTTCATACAGACAATGCCCTGAGTACAAAATAGATATATCCTTGTTCCTCCCAATAGTTTCTAAATTTTTTGACTGTTCGAACTGTACCAAGTAACCTTCATGCAGACTATATCCATAGTACAAAAAGAATGGGTTCCTTTTCATCCCAAAGAACATTAATGTTTTTTGAACTGATCATACTATACAATACATGGTTTGTATAGATGATGTCTAGAGTATGAAAATGTGGGGTATCTTTCCATCCCAATGAAGGGAAAAACAATTCTTAATCATTCATAATATATGATTATTATTCATACTGGCCGATCATCATGTATGAAAATATTTTGTACAGGTTTGTATGAAGTAGTTTTTGAACTTTTTGTACGTAGAATTAATGATCGTATACACTCAAAATGGAAACTTTTAATTTTCTGTATGATATTTTATTTCTTTTTATATAAATAGTTTTTAGAAACTAACTTTCAGGTTATTGTTATTTGTTTTTTCTTTGAGAGCAAGTGAAAGAGTGTTTTGGGAGAGTCTTGAGAGAGATTTCTTGCAAGTGGAGTGTGAAGGGTTTACAAGGTTACTCAAAGGTAAGAATCTCTTGTATATTTTTGTTACTTCTCTTCCTTTCTTCTTTCTAGTTGCTTTAGAGAAGATCTTTGAAGAAGATCTGGTACTCAGGTGACACTTGGAGGGTATGAAATAATGATGGTACTCTACCGACACTTGGAGGGTATGAAAGGATGATGGTACTCTGTCCAGACTTGGTGGGTGTGAAAGTATGATGGTACTCTGCCACACCAGGGATTGATTGAAGAGAGGAAAATTATAAAGGTTTCTCTGCCTTGCTATGGGAGCAAAAGGAAAGTCACTTTGGTAAACGTGCAATACCTAAAGAGTGAGTCTACACAGGGAGTGGATGAAGGTCTTATTGGACCAAACCATTATAAATCTTTGTGTTCATTTTTATTTTTGAACTTTTATTTTCTGTATTTAGTAGTTGTGGTTGAAATGCTTGTTTGAAAATGAAAATAAAATTGGTAGAATTATTAAATGGTTTTTTATTTAAATTCAGGAGGGAAGCTTTAAAATTACTAATTCACCATCCACCCTCTAGATTAGCCTTGGGACATTTGCATAGGTTGAATAACCTATCCTAACTTTACAAGTGGTATCAGAGCTTTGTTTCAAAACTTAAAGTTTAGACAACTTTTTAGAAATGATAATGGCTACTTTTAGAAATCATAACACCCCTAAAGGGTATTCAATCACTAGACCTTCGTTATTTGACAATATCCCTTTCAATTTTTAGAAAACACGTATGTCTACTTTTCTTTAATCGCTTGATTATTCTTGTGTATTTTAGTTCAAGATGGATGCACTAGGCCAATTAGACTAAACAATGGCATTAGAACTGAAAAATCATTTACTGACTGGACTGTAGAAGATGTGAATTAGCTTGGATAAATGTAATTTGTTTAAATAGTTTCTTTTGTGCACTTAAATCAGAAGATTAAAAGTGTGTTTCTACTTGCAAAAGTGGAAAAGAAATTTGGGACAAACTTTATATATATATGAAAGAACTAATGAAGTGAAATAATCTAGATTAAATATTTTGTTATATGATTATGATTTATTTCATTTGAAACCTACTGAATTCATATCTGACATGTACACATGTTTAACTAAAATAGTTACCTAATTACATGCATTAGGTAGGGAACTAACAAATGTTAAAATGGTTAATAAAATATTTTTTTGTTTGCCTACAACATATGATGCTAAAATAATTGCTATTACAGAATCTAAGGATTTAAATGTGTATTCTATTGGCAATCTTCTTGGATCACTAATTGCTTATGAGCAAGGAATGAGTAAAAGATAGATTAATATAGGAGACAAGTGAAAGCAGAAGAATATATCTTTAAAAGTAGATGACTCGGAGAGTGATCAGTCACAACCTTAGGAAGAGGATGATATTACCTTGATGTATAGGCAATTTAGGAATTTTCTAAAGAGGAAGCAAAAGAGATGCCAATAGTGGAGTAAAGGTAATTTTCACAATTCTTTAAGGTTTCTAGCGATGTTACTTGCTATGAATATAGGAAACCTAGACTTGTAAAATTAGATTGTCGTAATCTTAAGGCCACTTCTAGCTAGAAGGTGGAGAATAAAACAAAATGTGAGGAAGGGTAAGAAAATTTTCAATGAGCTTTTTTGCCGGACTTAGCTTCGAATTAAAAAAAAAACTAAGAAGGAAGAAGAAGTCAGCAATATGTACTTAATAGCCGATAATATTAATCAGTCATATCAAGAAGATGTATGTTACTTAAGTTATAATAAATTACTAAAAGTTTTTGAAAGAATTCATACGGTATATAGAAAACTCAAGAAAATGCATGCTATGATAAATTTGGATTTCCTAGTGGTATATAAAGAGCATGAAATCCTTAGGAAAGATCATGCACAGATTGATAACAACCGTATTAGTTTATTAGATGAATTTGACAATTTGAACAAATAAATGAATTATTAAAATTAACCTACTCTGAACTGGAAAAAGAATTTAAAAGTTTTAAGGATTAATCTAAAATTAGAGAACTTTTTTTAATATATGATAATACTATGTTAGAAAGTTCAAACTCATTTTATAGAGTGACAGTTAAAGCTCTTGAGGAGAATAGAATCCCCTTAAACTTGAAGATTTTAATGATCTTATTTTAAAATAAAAAATCTTAAAATTTAGGAAGAGATAACTTTATTATCAATGATTAAAAAATCCTTTTCCTAGAGTTAAGTGTTTTTCTTATGAAATGATAGGGCATATTTCACACACTTATACTATTCATAGAAAAACTCATTTATTGTAGAGACCTAAGATGCATAAAATAAGTCATATCATACATGCATCTAGTTTATTTTTCCAAGAGGGGAACCCAAACTTGTTTGGGTTCCCAAGACGAACATTTTATCATTTTTTAGAAACACTCTCATACAAGACCTCGTGAGAGCATTTGGTACCTGGATAGCGGTTGCTTGAAGCATATGACTATAGACACTACACAAGTCATCTCGCTGGAAGCTAGGAATAGAGGCAAGGTTACACTAAGAGATAATACCACTAAGAAAGTGGTAGGCATAGGTATGATTGGAAACTTGAATAATTTTTTTATTGAAAATATATTATTTGTAGAAGGCTTAAAGCATAATCTCTTGAGTATTAGTCAGCTATATGATAAAGGATATATTGTTAATTTTTTTCCCACTAGCTACATATTAAGCTAAAATGGAATTAATGTGCTACATGGAAAAAGGATAAATAATATTTATATGCTAGATTTAAATAGTATTAAATCTCCTAATCCTTTTTGTTCAAAAAAAATTCTGATGAATCATGGTTATGACATAGGAGGCTTTGACACGCTAGCATAAAAAACCTTAGAAAAATTATCCTAAAAGAACTTGTTCGAGGTATTCAAAAACTAGACTTTAGTAAAGATCATCTTTGTGATGCATGCCAACTAGAAAAATTGGTGAGGTCCTCATTTCATTCCACTAAGGATCTTAGAACTAACAAACCATTGGAGATTATTCATATGGATCTTTTTGGACATAATTGTATTGTAAGTCTAGGATAGAAGGTATACATATTTGTGATTATTGTTGACTGTTCGAGATTCATATAGGTTAAATTTTTATTCCATAAGAGTGAATCATTTGAGAAATATAAAAACTTTTTTACTTGGATTCAGAGGAAACTAGGATGTGAAAATTGGAAATTTTGAGGATTTTTTAAAAGAAGAAGGAATTGATCATAATTGTTTTACACCTAGGACCCCTCAGTAGAATGGGATAGTCAAAAGAAATAACAGAACATTATTAAAACTGTTAGAGCCATGTTGAAAAAATATTCATTTCTAAAATAGGATTAACATTAGATCAAAATTAATCAAACACCCTATGAGCTTGTTAAGGGGATAACACCTAATTTTTCATATTTATATGTTTTTGGATGTAAGGTATTCATACATAATAATGAAAAGTCTCATTTAGGAAAACTCGATCAAAAATTAGATGAAGGATTTTTCTTTGATATTATTGTGTTGGAAAATCATAGTGTTTAATAAAAGAACTTTGGTAGTTGAGGAGACCACACATGTTGTATTTGATAAATCTAGCATTTTGGAAGAGCCATATTTAGGAGAGGATCATATATAAAATAACTTTCAAAGAATTGAGAAGATAAACTTGGAAGAAAATCTAGAGAAAGAAAACCCTTTGCTAGAGAATTGCAATTTTCTAAAAATCACTGTAAAGAATTGATTTTAGGTGAACCTAGTGAGGGTGTTAAGACTAAGCATGGACTTAGCAAAAAGGTTAACCATTCTTCCTTTATTTCTATGATTGAACCCATAAATGTTAATGAAGCGCTTTTAGATGAATTTTTTATTTTCGCCACACAATTGGAGTTGAATCAATTTATAAGGAATGATGTTTGAGAATTGACTAAAAAGCCAATAGTTCAAAGTATAGTTAGAACTAAGTAGGCGTTTAAAAACAAAATGAATGATTTTGGAGTTGTGATAAGGAATAAGGCTAGATTAGTGGCTAAGGGATATACTCAAATTGAAAGCATTGATTTTAAAGAAACTTTTTCCCCTGAAGCTAGGCATGAAGCAATTAGAGTTTTTATAGCATTTACCTATTTTAGAGGTTTTAAATTTTTCAAAATGAATGTTAACAGTGCCTTTTTCAAGGGGGGTGATATAAGAGAGCAACCTCCAGGTTTTGAAAATTTAAAAATTTCTTAATCATGTACATAAATTGAACAATGCATTATATAGATTAAAATAAACACCTATTGCTTGGTATGAGAGGTTAAGCACTTTCCTATTTGGGAGATCTTTTATATAAAGAAGTGTGGTCACCATTCTCTTTTTGAAGAAATTAAGAGATGATATACTCATTATTCAAATATATGTTATTGATATCTTTTTTGGATCTATAAATAAAAATCTTTGTGATGATTTTTCTAAAACATTGAGTAGTGAAGTTGAGATGGGTTAAATGGGAGATCTAAGTTATTTTCTTGATTTTAGCATTAAGCAAATTGAGGAGGGAACATATTTTAGTTAGTCAAAGTATATTAAGAACATTCTCAAGAAGTTTGAAATGGACAATCCTAAGCCAGTTATTACACCAATGAGTTTCTCAGTTCAATTGGATAAGGACCCAAAGGAAAAATCTATTGATCAAAAGAAATTTAGATGTATAATTGGATCTTTGCTTTATTTGACTACTAGCAGATCATATATAATATTTAGTGTTTGTTTGTATTCTAGATATCAATCTGATCTAAAAGAATCACATTTGATAGAAGTAAAAGGGATTTTAAGATATCTTTTGGGAATTCAAAAGTTAGTAATTTGTTATCCTAAGTACAACTCTTCATTTAAAATTATTGGATATTTTGATTCAGACTTTATATGTTATACAGTTGATCAAAAGAGTACATTGAGAACTTATCAATTCATAAAAAATTCATTATTTTTTTGGTTTAGCAGGAAAGAAAATTTTGTAGCCCTATCTACTACTGAAGCTGAATATATTACCTTAGGAAGTTGTGTGGCACAAGTTCATAGGTTGAAATAATAGTTGGTTGATTCAGGATTTATAATAGGCACAATTCTAATTTATTGTGATAACACTAGTGCCATTTGCATTTCAAAGAATCCTATCAAATATTCTGGAACGAAACATATAAACATAAGACATCATTTCATTAGGGATCATATAGCCAAAGGACAAACTGAATCGAATCATGTTTCTACTAAAAATCAACTTAAATATATTTTTAAAAAACCACTTGCCTTTGTTACATTTAAATCCTTAAAAATAAGGTTAGGTGTGACTGATCTTAATACTTAATCATAATTTTCTACAAACTTGATATGTTTTTTATGTGTGTTTGATTTAGTTTTTCTGTCTCTATTTTTTTTATTATTTGTAAGTGTTTTAAATTTTTTTTTTTTTGTGAGTTTCTAGTTTAGACATTTGTTACTTGTCGAAGGATGATGGATTTTGAAATTTTTTTTTCTAGTTTTTGTGCTTTATATTCTAAGTGTTTTATTTGTATTATACGAAATGTTTTCCTACTATATGAATCTAGTATCATGTCTATGTCTATTTTTGAGTTCAATATGCTAAATTTGGTTTTTTTTTTACATTTTTCATACTATAGGATGACGTCATTATACCATATGATATGTACTGGTTCGTCTGTATTTATGTGGATGGTTATCCGATTAGAATCCGTTATTATAATTGATCATATGTATGAAACTGTCTTTCATCTGTACCATCCAGTTGTCAGTTTCTATGAGGGATGAACCTAATCATCTTTAAAATGATGTTAAATTTCTGATCATATTAGATGATCACTTGTTCGTCTGTATGAATGCATGGTCAAAATGCATGTATGAAAGGACACCTCGTAAATGTTGTTTTTATGAAAAGTTATTTCATTATAGACTTTTTAATTCATATGTATGAAAATAATTTCATCCCATATGATCAAAAGATTATGCGTACGAACCCAATTCCATACTGTATGATAGATCATTTTTTTTAATATAGAAGCGCCGTTGAAATCATTTTCATTCACTTTCAAACCCTTCTCTAAACCCTTTAAAGACTCTGACCTAGGAATGACAAGCTCTAGTAAACACTCACAAGTTTCTAAGGGAACATCCTCTAGGGGTGGGGATGATAAATTTTTGTTTAAGGATAATGAGGATGCATTCTGTTGGTATGTAATTGCCAAAATCACACCTTCTAGACTTCTCATATAGGATGAAATACACTTCTCTGTAATTCCTCTCTTTGCTTCAACTCAATTATCTTTTATCCTAACATAAATTTATGCCTACCAAAAAGAGACCTTTCACTACTTCTTAGCGAACATGAGGTTCAATAAAGATCAAACAAGGATAACCTCTTTTGTATAAAAACAACGAGTCAAAATCAAAAAGGAATATTTAGGAACTTTTCTTCATTTAATGACTAATGGTACTAGAGCTCATACCTTGACCTCTAAATCTGATTATGACTGGTTTGAGATAAATAAAACTCTTAGAGGAGTAACTTAAGTATTTCACTTAGCGAGAGTCTACACATTGAACCAAAATGCCTAGATCATCTAGCGTGTCTTAAGAACATCAATTATTCCTAAGGTTGGTGATCGTATAAATATGACTCCTCTCCAGTCCACTATCACATATTTGATCATGGCCAGACAAGCTTTTGATGAGGCCCAACTCATCCTAGACTAATTGTATAATCTTTCTGAAATTGGGCTTCCTCATCATAAGAGGAAGAAGAATATTACTCTAGGATACTTAGTGAAATACATTTTAGATAAGAAATACCACATTCTTCATCACGATCCTCCCACTAAAATTCTAATCTATTTTATTAATGCCTCTTTTTGATCTTTGTTTGGGAGAGACAAGAGCTCTAGTGGGGATTCTAAAGAAGAAGGGGAGGCACCTACACCTGCACCTAGACCTGATCAGCACTACTTGCAAGAATTGGTCAAGAATTTTGATTGTATAGAAACTCATTTTGATCAACATTTTGATCAAATTGCGACACATTTAAATCAGCAGGATACATGGTACCATAAGGAGATGGGGTGGATCCATGGTTAATTTGACATGGTTAATACAAATGTAGCTATGATGAATAGCTATTTTTTTGTGTTTAATCAACAACCTCCCCAGATCAGGGCCCCTCTAACTTTTAGATGTACTTCTTTATCATTGCTTTTGCTGGTCCTTTACCTATGATGTGATGTGATGATGTCTTTTTATTTCTCTTTTATAGTACTTGTATTGTGTTGAGATGTTTATATTTGGATGTTATATTATTTTCATATTGGTATCAATGGTCTGAATATTTCAGATTTTTTTGTTGATATCAATAAAAAATATCATGTTTTGTGAATTTGTTTTTGGTTCTTATTTTGAAATGTGAGTTTGTCTATACGAAAAGCATTTTATAATTGATCAAAAAATGTGTTATAAATTAACTTGCTTTGCAAAATTAACTTCATTACAAAATCTAATTTTTCAAAATATTTAAATTAAGTTATAACTGAATTAAGTTAATGAGATCAATTTTATATTCTTTTAGGCAAACATAATTTGAATATTGTTATGGAATATTTATATCTTATTGTTTTTTATTTCTTTTTCAATATGATTATTTTGGTTATTAGAAAAGTTTGTTTTTAGATTACTAATTTTGGAAAGACTAAAAAAGTATAATAAAAAGAAATGCACAATGTGTGCAAAAATTAAAAGTTTGCGTAATGGTTCGTAAAGTGAAAAGAGGCACAAAATTAGCCCAAGTAGAAAAAGATGCAGAAAGTGTGCCACAGATATTTGAAAAATTGCGTGCTTAATGTCGCCAATTCAAATTTGTCTTTATTGTGTTCTTTCCACTATCATTTAATCTCTAATTCAAAGTAATCTAATTTTAAATTATACTCTATATTGAAAATGAAGTTAGCTAATCTTAATTTCATCATTTTTGCAATAATCATCCTTACTTATTTTGTCTAGACTAACACATGATCTTGATGAACTTTTCTTATCTTGGTTGTTCTTTGATTTAAAATTTTTAAATCTTTCTTTTGAGTCTTATGAAATTGATATTTGTTATTTCAATTAATTTTAAAATTATTTTCAATATCAATTCTTTTGGTTTTTCATTTGACATCTTTTATTTCAATTTCTTCTTTCCTTTTTATTATTTTCAAAAGAACGAGTAATAATATTGTTTGTTGTTTATGTTTGTGTTTCTTGTTCGTGTTCTTTATCGTTTGTATTTGTGTTTTTATGTTTGTTGTTTGTGTGTTGTTTTAATGTTTTATTAATTTTTTTTCTTTGAAGTTCTGCCCTTCATGGAATATCCATATATTGAAATGATCATTCATTTAAGGGGACCTAGGAGAAATTTAGGGTATAAATGTTAACGCAAGAAAAAATGGTTTTTCCATCATAAAAAAGAAGGAGATTGTTGCAACTTAGTTTTTCGATTGTTGAGATTATTGTAACAAGTGTGTTTTTGATGATTTGAAATATTATTGTTTTAATTTTTGTTTCTCCTAATATATATTGGATATATATTTCTTTTTTTATTTGTGTGTACTAACATTTTAGGGAAATAATTCTCATAAATATTGAAGACTTCAAGGGAGAGTAGATTAGGGTTTATGGAGTCTATAATATTCACTTTTATTGAGTTTATAATTTTTACTTTTATATAGTCTGAGAGAGTGTAATTGTAATTAAGTAACGGTGCACACATACATTGGGGTAGTTTTAAAAATCTATAAATTTTTAAACTAATCGTACTATATGATTTAAATTCGTACATGACAATTTATTCAGTTAGTTCCTCCTATGAGCAATTACACGAACTGTGGAAAGAAAACTTTTGAATTTTTTGGAACTATTCATACTATACGAAGTAACCTTCATACAGACGACGTCTAGAGTACGAAAAGAACTGGTTCCTTTTCATCTAGATGAACATCAAATTTTTCTGAACTGATCATACTGTACGATACATGGTTCATACAAATGACATATAGAGTATGAAAATGTGTAGTATCTTTTCATCCCAATGAAGAAAAAAAATTTCATAACCGTTCATACAGTACAAATATGGTTCATACTAAACGATCATTGTGTATAAAAATATTTCATACAGGTTCAAACGATGCAATTTTTGAAATGTTCGTATGTACGATTAACGATCGTTCTGTACGATCGTATATGTTCAAAATAGAAATTTTTAGTTTTCTGGATGGTTTTTTGTGTCTTTTATATAAATAGTCCTTTGAAACTGACTTGAGGGTTGTTATTCTTTGTGATTTTTTTAAGATCAAGTGAAAGAGTGTTTTGGGAGAGTGTTTGAGAGAGAGTTCTTGCAAGTGGAGTGTAAAGGGTTCACAAGGTTACTCAAAGGTAAGAATTACTTTTGTATTTTGGTTACTTGACTTCCTTTCTTCATTCTAGTTGCTCTAGAGAAGATCTTTCAAGAAGATCCTGTACTCTAATGATACTTGGAGGGTGTGAAAGGAAAATTATATTCTACTGACATTGAGGATTTTAAAGGATGATGATACTCTGTCAACACTTGGAGGGTGTGAAAGACAACGATACTACACCGCACCAGGGATTGATGAAAGAGTGGAAAATTCTAAAGGCTTATCCACCTTATTGTGGGGGCAAAAGGAGAGTACTTTGGTAATAGTGCAATACTTGAAGAGGGAGTCTTCAGGGAGTGGACGTAGGTCTTGTTGGACCAAACCACTACAAATATTTGGGCTCATTTTTATTGTTGCACTTTTATTTTTTTGAATTTAGTAGTTATGGTTGAAAAGCTTGTTTGAAAAAGGAAAATCAAATTGTTAGAATTATTAAATGTTTTTCTATTAAAATTAACGAGGGAAGTTTTAAAATTACCAATTCACCCCCCTCTTGGTTAGCCTTGGGACATTTGTATAGATTTAACAACCTATCATGACTTTATAACAACACCACCCACACCATCAATAGAATGATAAGTATTTTCGAATTGAATATTGCCTAAATTCTGTGTGGTTAATTTACTTATTTCTAAGGGCCCAACTTATTGTTTTGCGGGTCGGAGCCAATTTTTTTTGGTTAAAATGTTGGATTCCAATATAGATTTGTATCCCTCATTAGCTTCCTAATCAATACTATATATTCCTAAATGAAATGTAGGTAAGTTGTCTTGAATAGCCTTCGGAGTTTCAGAAGGTAAAGGAAAATATTTGTCTTGGATAACCGAATTTTTATTGTTCTCCTCATTTTTAATAAAATTATCATTAACAATACTAACCACTTTCTATCCCTCTTTAATGCCTTTTTAAATGTTGGATGAGCCAAAAAACACTCATTAAAGGAATGGCCTTGGAATTTCCAATTTGGACAAAAATCAGGCATGTTTTCAAATTGGACCGTTTTCAAGTATCTAGAAATTTCATATCCAAGCCACACTTCACGTAGATGTTTTTTCGTAATATCCAATTCCACCATAAGACGAGAAACTGAATGTCTAGATTTATAAGCAGTCACTTGATCAGTTTACACTGGTCTTCTAAATATGGAACCCAAAGCAAGCATGATATGTGGGTTAAAAAAAATGCAACAGTAGATTTGAAAAAGAAATCCATATAAGAATGATCGGTGACTTCTCTTTGATTTAAAAGTAAGGAGTCCATTTCAAAAGTCTAATCTAACAATTATTTATGTAGTAAGTCCTTCTTGCAAAAATTTGACTATAATCCAAGTCATTAGACAAATAGATAGCAATATATATAGCATGTAATAATATGATAGAGAAAACACCAGACACTTTAAGGTTACAAAAATTTTTTTCTAATGGAATCAAGATTACCAACAAGTTTGATTTTATAGGGAAAATCAAGTTTAACAATATCTTCATCCGAGATCAATAAGGTTGGATATCCATTAACCAAAGACTTTTGTCAAAGAGAAAATAGATTCTTTCGAAGGGGCATTTCCCTCAAGAACATCACAGAAAGAACAAGATTTAGAGTTAGGATCATTACCATTAGCTTCAAAAAAACCCTTATTACTATCCACTGAGACAGACAATGGCTACCCCAGGGAGAGGGATTGGAATAAGATGGAGCCTCCTCCATGGTGGAACAAAGATGAAAGACTAAAGGCATAAAGGCCATAGGTAGGAGATCACCAAAAAAATCAACCAAAACTAAATTAAAACAAAGAAATCCACAAAATCTAAATTAAAATCCACTAGATTCAATAGTAGAAACCCGATCACAAAAAGAGTGCTCCGGGAGAAATAGCTGTTAGATCATGATGGATAAGAATTCCATTGCAATGATGAAGAGAGCTAGAGATAGATGATCACCCTACAATAGCCCATGAGTGGATTTAAAATAGCCATGAGATTCACCATTAATCATAAAAAAAGTAGTTCTCTATTCTATTCTTTATCAAATTGATAAATTGCAAGTTGAAACCAAAAAGCTTTAATATGGTATAAAGATATTCCAAATTTAAATAATCATATGCATTGGTAATTTCAACATTAAAAAGAATTTTCCCACCAGCAACATTTCAATGTAAATAATGAATTAATTCTTGAGCAAGATGAATATTATAAAAAATGGAACGATCTTTAACAAAGCCCGTTTGCTCTAGAGAAATAAGTTTATGTCAAATAATAGCTAATCTACTAACAATGATATTAGCAATGGGTTTGTTGAAAAAAGTGCATAATTTGTGGGACGAAAGAAATTCAAAAAATTAATGGCACTAGATTTAGGGATTAAAGCTATAGTTGTGGAAGTAAAAATTTAAGAAAATAATTTCCTAAAAAGAAATCCAACATAGCATTTATGAGATCTTCTTTAATAACGTATCAGGTAGTTAGAGAAAGCTTATTGTTGAAATCATGAGGACCGGCCACCAAATCAGAGTTCATATATTTCATAGTCTGCCAAATTTCCTTCTTAGAAGGAACTTTGATCAATGATGAATTGTCCTCCTCATAAATGAGAGTGGGAATAAAAGAGAAATTAATATTTAAATCTTGAGAACAATCTTTATTGATGCATTTTTAAGTTGTCAATATCAAAAGAAAAAATCAAATCAGAGTTTTCAATGAGATTACCATCATGAGATGTGATTTACGAATGTATCTAGTTACTTTATTGTGATTGGCAATATTATGGAAAATAGAAGTATTACGATCAGCATTCACAAGATTTTTGGAAACAGCTTTTTGCCTAAAAAAAACTCTTCTTTTTCATAAAGTTTGAAAAGAGCGGTCATAGCCTTCTTTCAACAAGCACAATATTAGAAAATATATACTTTAGTATGTATTTGTTTCAATAGTATAATTTTTATTTAGGTCTCTTAAGTTTGTACCACAACATGGTCATTCTAAAAATATTATCAAAAGGATAAAAGAGTGGCATGCTAGTTACTTTGAACAATATTTAAAAAGTTATCGTGCAGAAGCCACATATTTGAAATCTAAAAGGACGAAAAGTTATTCTACTATACATGGAAATATCAAGTAGAAGAGGAGAATGGTAAGATAAAGTTCTCGTTAGAAGATCAATATGAGTCGTTCGATAAGTAAAAATCTAGTAATTGTTAAAGAGAATGTGATCTAATATTTGCCACATAGTAGCCTTATTCCAAGTAAAGGTATTACTAGGAAAACTAATGTCATGGAGAAAGTAATTAAAAATCATATTATTAAAGTCATCCATCGCTTGAAAATAAGGAGGATTATCGCCAATTATCTTAGAAGCATTAGTAATAGTAATAAAATCCCGCCCAACTAACCAAGGTTCCTTGATAGAAGATGAAAATCAATGTGTTATTTCCACAACACCTTCATACCTAATTTAGAAAAAAGATTAAACAAATGATGCATAACAATATAATTGATTAAAACTAACATTAGTATGAACCATTTGGGGAAAATCCTTTATAATGTCTAAAGAAATAAAATGCTTTCCATAATATCCACTTTTTCTTAGTTCAATTACCAAAAGCTAAATCAAACCCATGTTTTATACAAATAGAATCAAACTTCACATTACAAATTAAAGGATCAGTTTAAAAAAGCAAGTGAATATCATTAATCCTATAAAAATTCTTAACTCTATCCTTGAATAAAGTGCCAACCACACCTTAATATTCTATACAAGAGCTTTAACCATGAATTGTAGCTAAAGCATTTGGAGCACGAGTGGTTCTACGAGTCCAGCTAACAAATTTTTTACTACTCTTATTTTTGTTCTTAGAAAATTTTTAAAAACCCTCATCATTGCTATCGGTCTTCCCATAAGGAGTGGACATAGAAGTAACAGTGTTGCCTTCCAAATTGTATTTACAAGATTCATTGTAATTGTTAACATTTTCTCCTTGTTCCACTACATCATCCCTTAGATCCAAAGATGTAAAATGATTTCTAAATTATAAAATGGCATTATCCCCATTCATTTGGTTTAAGGAGAAATTATCTTTAGCCAATCCTTCGTCATCAATACTAATCACTTTCTTTTCATTAATGTTCACCAATTTCTGATTATTTTCCTCCTAGATATTCCCTCCCAAAAGTGGCTCAACATAATTAATTAAAACAGGAACCTTAATATCTCAAATGATATAATTAAGTTTATTAGGGTCATCATTTTCATCAATTTTATTCTCTAAATCCCTATTAAAATTCTCTAGATGAGCATTTTCAATGTAGTCGTCACAAGCCTTTCTTTCACCAATATTAACTTTTTGTAAGTACCTTGGATTTTTGGAACCAAGGCAAATCTCTATGCGATGTTTCTTGGTAATATGTAATTCAACCAATATTTGTGCCATAAATGATATGGTTCGAGAAATAGTGGTTTGGTCTGATAGTCAAGGCCTCCTAAAAATGGAACCCAAAGCATGTAAAATATGAGAATTAAAAAAATATAATCAAAGATTAGGGAATGTAATCCAAATCGAAACCATTGAGGATTCTTCCTAATTTTTGAAATAGGGAGTCAATTTTAGTAATCACATTTGATAATTGTTGATATAATAAGATTTGCTTGCAAACACATGGCTATAATCAAGATCATTCAATAATTATATAGCAATATGTATAGGATCCAGCAATCTAATAAAAAAAACACCAAAATGTTTTATGTTCCAAAGAAAATCCTTATTGTGTCAAGATTTGGTATCCCTATGGAAAACTTCCCAACTAAAGTAAACTGACATGGAGAGGCTAGCTTCATTATATCATCATAAGTAAATAAAAGATCTCAAAAACCTTTAATAGAAGCTTTTGTAAGTGAAAACATCAGATCTATAGAGGAAGAAGCGATGAAAATAACATCTCAAAAGGATTATTTTTTTAGGTTTAGCAACTTTTCTATCCCATTAGAAAAACCTGAAATAGAAACAACTGGAGTCGTCGGAGGATTACCCCTTAGATTTGGCAAAGAAGATGACATCCCCAATGCCATATCACAAGAGTAAATAAAAAACTTTAGGCCAAACGGCCTTAGGAAATAAAAATGAAACAAAATAACATCAAAATAAGAAAAATAATAACCCAAATCAATAACAGCGAGCTTGGGATGAGCAAAGAACACCACGATCACCAGAGCACAATCTCAAAAGTGGAGAGAAAGTGAACTTTCCTTATCTTGAATTACTCTACTTCATAAGAAAATAATCATTATTTGAATTTTAATTTAGGATTTATTAAATGATTGTCCGGATGAATAATAATTAAGTTATAATTTAAACATGATATTATTGCTAATCTAAGGATTAAATCACCTTAATTTTAAACAATAAAAGTGTCCTATGGATTTTAATTTAATTTCCAAAGTTAATACATTTATACTTTGAAAATTCATTTATAATCTACCAATACCAAATGAAGACATGAATTCAATGACTAATTAGCTCATTTATATTTATTTAACAAACTGCACATGCATAGGCCAAGATCCTCTAAGGATTCCATGGGGCCTTTGTATTAACCCTTTAGCTTAATATGTGGAGCCATTAAAGTTTCTAATTGGCCATGTGGTTGAGGAGTTATTAATTTTTTAAGATGTGAACATTATATGCCATTTCAATTTACTACATTTACACAGTCAGTTGCACTATAAATTTTAGAACAATCTGATTGTATGTTTAAGCTCAATGCCTACCCATATACATTGAGGATTTATCTCAGTTGTTCAATCAAAGATTGAATGGCTAGGATAATTCAAATAAATATTACAAGTAGATATATAAAGGAAAATATGACTCAATTAGAAAAATCTATCTAGCTTGGTTCTTATGAATGGTTTACTTTCATCTTCAACCTCCTCCCCTATATCCAGTTGTAAGGATATTTTACTCTGATCTAGAAAATTATTCAGTAGGTCATCTTCAATTTGATCCAAGAGGGCCATCTAAGCCAGAACTCTTAATCTAATGGTTAAATTCCATTGGATTGAGAGCTCTTTTTACACTTGACCAAACCTACCTAATTTAGAGGTTAGGACAAAGTTTTACCTAAATAAAGAGGGATTCTCATAGGGGTTTTTGTATAGTTGATGTAGAATGAAGTAAAGGAACAATTTTACTTCATGTGGAAATCACTAAGGAGCACTGGATTAGATCTTAAACTTTTGGCCAGATAAAGCTCATCGGAGCCTGACCAAAATTTTACAGGACTTGATTAGAAACGTTAGGAATACTATAAAATCATTGAGGTGCTTGTGGATAGTGAAATTAGAATAAATATAGAAACCATCTTCATCAAAATGAAAAGTATTTATAGTGTTTATTTTCAAGCTCATGTTAAAACTTTGGTCAGCTAATCTGGTGCCAAGTTGCAAAGGTTGTTTCGGATGATCAAATAGAAGTTAAGCAAGTGTTCTATTATAATCTTACATAATTAGCTAGTAATTTTGATAATAACAAATGTTATTGATTAAACTTTTAATTCATCTAGAATAAATATTAATTTTTTTTCTACTAATATTTCAGGCACATCATACACTGCTCAACATTGATCAAGGCTCAAATTTTTTTTAAGTTTTATGAAATGCTTTTAATTTTCATGAGAAGATTTACCAATTTAAGATTGAATTCAAGTTAATTTAGATTTTAATGATTTATATTCGAATTTTAAATATTTAATGAAAATTATTTTTTTTTTTGAACCCACAGAGGGGCCTATTTGTTAATTAAAATAAAAAAATACAAGGTCCTTAAAGGAGACCTCAAGCTCACTTTTCCTCGAAAGAGCTATAGAATAGGTCAAAAAAAAAAGCTTTGAGCTCAAGGTCCCTTCTAAGCACAAGTACAATGAAACCTACGTACATTCTAGGGTGGAAAAAAACTAACACCCAAAAAAGAAGTAAGATTAATTTTTTGCCTCTAAGCTCCATCTTCCTACAAAAGGTATTAGGAATGACAAAACCAGCACAAACTCTGTTTTTCAAGACCAAGTAAGAAATAAGAAAAAAATCTCATACAAGAAATGATATTATAAATTAAAGTCATATCATAGATAAAACTAAAATTATAATAGTACATTAAGTAGCTGGGACAAGCAAAACATAACATATAATGAAGATTGTATTCTTAACATAAGCAGTAAGATAAGTTCAGCTAATAAGAATATAATAGTTATAGAAATGAATAACTTCAAAACAAAGTAGCAAGAAAATAGAGGTATGAATCCAAACAAAATAGGCATCCTAATAGTTGAACAAATAAACACACAGTCTGGAAGCAAAAGATTCGAGAGAGTTCAAATTAATATGTCTATCCATGACATGAAACAACCATATATAGTTGATAGCAATCAACTGGGCCACATAAGAAGAAAAATCATAATCCTAATAGCACCCCTCATGTCTCGAAAAACCATGATATCTAGAATACCTAAAATAGCAAAAACAACACAAACCAAATCCAATCAAAAAACTACTCAAATCATCTTAGCTAACAGCACTATGAAGCTTCTTTAAAGAAGAAATTGAGTTCAAGAGATAGAAAATGTGATTAGTATCTGAATGGACATCTTGAAGAGTACCCAAATGCAGAGTAATCAGACCAAGTAACTAGTAAGCAACTGATAAAAATAGCGTCCCTTTAAAGACTCTAAATCATCTAAAAAAAGGTAAGATAAAAATATTATCATAGCTTGAAATGAGACCCAATGAATATTGAAAATTAGCATCATAGCACCACATCCAGTTCAAAAGAAAATAGTAGAAAGCATGGAACTCAGTAAAAGAAAAATACACAAACACAAGTGTGAGGATCTAACTATAGAAACTATAGCAACCACCAACTAAAATCTCAAGCAAAACCCAGAATAGCACACATACTAAACCACTGCTAAAACTATCCAAAACATGAAATAAGTGATATGTGAAAACAAAGCTTGGGAGAATAGTATGAATAACAACAAGAAACCTACAAAAAAGTTCAATAATAAATTAGATCAAGAAATAAAAAGAACTAGAAATCATGATGAATCCCCAAGAAAAAAACTAGCATAGATGTGTAATATCAATTAAGTCATGATGGGAAATATTCACATACTACTCAAATCCAATCCAATACCCACCAAGAGCAAGATAAGAACACTTGAAATATGTTTAGTTCCAATTACTCATATATAACAGCACCAAAAACTAATGGACAACCAGCCCAAAAAGGTCCAACTAACCACCAAAAAAATAGAGAAACACCAAAAATATATTATAACACATCTAAAAAAATGGACTCAATCCATCACCACATCCAATATTCCCAATACAAATAAGAGAAGGGAGAGATGGTAGAAGAGATGGATAAGGATTCATTTCAGAGGATGAAAAGTCAAAGCCAGAAGGTAAACCAAATAAGATTAGCACCAAATGAAAACCCGAGACCTACCAAAAAAAAAATAAAAAAAAATAAAAGCAATTTAAAATGAGTTAGCAAAAGTGAAATACCAACAAGTCAAGAGATCAAAAAAATACCCCTAGTTGGATTGAACATAAGGCAAACCAGAGCGGTCAAATCTCATAAACCCCTTCAAGTTATCAGGTAAAGAGGTATTAATGTATTCATTAAATTCCTTTAAATTGCAACCAATTTAGGAAGATAATCAATAACTAAATTTTTTCCCAGTAAAACTTAGTAATAGAGAGAAAAAATAAGAGAGAGCCATTGCTTAATGTCTCTAATCAAATAAAAGAATGAAATATTGCATAACAAAGTACCATTAATATAATGAATAAGCAATTTAGCATCAACCTCAACGCAAATATGAGTGATACCTAAAGAGAAACATAAATGTAACCCATATTGCAGTGCTTGAATATCAACCATAATCGCAATGTTTGAAGAACTACGACCTGAAAAAGCAATAAAAATAAGGCCATTAGAATCCCTAATAAAACTACCACAACCAGCCTTACATTTATTCAGAGATCCATTAGTTTTGAGTTCAAACCACCCAAATAATGGTTTAAGCCATCTCACAATTCTACGGGTAGTGACAATGGAATCTAAATGAGTGGAAACACCAATCTCAATAGCAGCATTGTAATAAGCTTTGAAAGTATTTACTTTAATAAAATTAGATAAAAAAGTTGCATAATTTAATCTTTGATTTTACCAATAATACTTATAGCATTCATACAAATATCTTCATGATTAGCTTCATTTCTATTCCTCCAAAAAAACCAATAAATAAGAACAAACATAATGTTACGAATATGTTTAGGAGTATGCCAAGCCTGTAAGATGTTAGTGATGGAGCTATAATTATTCTAAAATTGAGCATTTGAAATGTTATCAAAATATAACCAAATTTTCATAGCTATAGCACCATTAGTAAAAACTTAATAATGAATTTCAATGTGATAACAACACTGACATTTGGAAACAATATAAAAACTTTTTTTTTAATGATTATAGACCACAAGCAAATAATTATGAAAAGTCTTTCAAACTAAATAAGTGCAAGATGACAGGATATCATGATCCCTAATAGATGCGTAAAGTAAATACATAGGTAAGGGTTGCCAAATAGAGTTCCAAACTTTTTTCAATGCAAACTTACCATCATTGGTATTAGTAAACATCATGGATTCCTCTTTATCCAATTGAAGAGGAATCTTAAGGATGAGACTCACAGTAAATTGCAGGATGCAATTCCAAAGTAAATCAACATCCCACCCCCCATCATGAATAAAATATATAACTTTGCAAGCAGAGGTTGAATGAGTATTTAAATACTATCAATAAAAAATTACCCAACCATTTATCTTACAAAAAAAGATGTTTCCCATCCCCATGTTGCAATAAAAATTATTTTGCCTCCCACTTGATTGAACAAAGTCTTCTCTAATTAAAGGGACCACATGTTTAAAGTATTAGATAAGAGGGTGACAACTAGCAAAATATTTATTAGTCATGAATTTAGCCCATAAATGTTTCTTAGATCTAAAGGAAAACCCGAGTCTATAGATGAAGCTAGTAGTAATGTGATAGATAGTTTTAAAATCAGGTTTCCCTTCCTCAATAACACAAGAGGAATTAGCCCAAGAAGCCCAGATGATAGTAGACTTGCTACCCTTAGCACCCAAGAGAAATATATTAGAAAGCTTTTCAATTATACTACAAACATTCATTGTTGGACATATGGTGTAAAAAAGGTAAATGGGAATAAAACAAATCACATGTTTAATTAAAATCAATCTACCACCAAAAGAAAGAAATTAAAAACCCAAGTAGTAAGTTTATTATGATTAGCTTTGAAAATGTCACCAAATAAATGTGTCCTCTTCTTACCTCTAAAGGAGGAGAACCTAAATACTTTGGAGCTAAGATATTATGAGAGGTAAGATCTTATTTAGGGAAAATGATAATTTTATTTTATTTATTTCATTTATTTTTTGTTAAAACCACCAGCAGGGCATACATGTTAATAAAAATGGTGATACACGGTCCTTAGGGTGACCTTCAGCTCTCTAATGCTCCAATGAGCTACAAAAGAAATCAAAAGAAAACCTATGAGCATAAAATCCCCACTAAACCAAACATAAAAGGACTTAGATACATCCTATGGTGGATAGAAGCAAACACCCAAAAAGAAAGATATAGATGACAGCATAAAGCACGATCCTCTCGCAAAAATTGATGACCACAACTAGAAGCAAGCCCAATTGAAAAAAAAGGTTATAGGATAAAGAATAATGCATAAAATATTAATGAAAATGATTATTTTTTTATGTAGTTCAATTTATGGTTTATTAAATGATAGTCCATATGAAGTTAAAATTTAAACACTGAATTATTGCTAATCCAAGGATTAATCCACCTTGATTTGTGACCAGCAAAATTCTGATCATTTGTTCGGATCATCCTGGATAATGAGTACATCATCCTATACTATTAGTACAAAACCTTAAGTATTGTCTAGACCATCACTCTACTCAGTCAGACATTACAAGTTGGATGATAAAAAAATAACTAATCAACTTGGAAAATTATCGCATCATCCTATACGATTAGTTCAAATCAATAACTATCATCCAACATATCATTCTGATCACCCAAGATGACTCAAGAAGAAACTAAGGTTTTTTAATTGATCGTCCAAGATGATCATGTGATCGTCGAAGAAGATATGATTGAACAATCAAACTTTAATTACTTTTCTTAATCATCAAACTAATTGAGGCATAATTATAATGCATCATCTTGAAAGATGACCTGTATGATGTTAAAAAATAAATACATGCCTAAAAGAGTTGGCAGCTGATTATTTTTTTAGTTGAGCATTCGTCCAGGATGATGCTAATATCATGCTAGATGATTTTCTTAATTCGGTTGACTTAATTAGGAGTCTTAATTAGGGTTTCTATTTTTAGCTGATCATTCAGGACGATTTGGGATCTTCTCGAATAATATGATAAAAAATAGGAAACTCTAAAATTAAAAGAAATTCCCCCCCCTAAGTGTGTGTGTGCAAGTTTACTTAGCATTAGGATCCACTTTATTACATTTGACTCAAGAAAAATATAAAACACATGAAGTATACATATAGGCTGACTCAATGCTAATCTACTAGCTTGATTTGCAATTGACTTTGTTGACCTCAAATGTTAGTAGGTAGGGCAATAATAGAAAAAATAAAAGTGTCACAAATGTTTACTATCATTAAAATTATAATCCATCAGTCCATGTTCATAATAATCTCCAACTTTTTGATGATGATAAATATTTGGTAGAAAATTCAACTTAAGCAGTTAAATGAAATATAACATGACAAAAATATTATGAACTAAGTAATGCAAATTTTACTAACATCAAACATATGGTACAAACATTAAAAAATAGTAGTAAAAAAAGAGTACAATGAAACAACACAAATACTATTATTACTCCCTCTTTTGACATCACAAAAAGGAGGAGAAAACAAAAAAAAAAAGAATAGAAATTAGAAACTAATCAACATAAGAAAATAACACAAGTAAACAGACTATAAGTATGAAGGGCCCTGATTAACAGAAGGAGGTGGTGGTGGTGGCTGAAAGAAGCTAAAAATAGTAGTAAACGGCTCCCCAAACCAGGTCATATCTTGATCATGCTGCTGCTACTGTTGTGCCACGTACGCATCAAATCTAGCAACATCCTCCGCATGTTTTTATTCTTATGCAGTAATATAAGAGTTGAACCTAGCCTTCCACTGGTCGAACTCTCCACCAGCTGATCCAAATGTGAGTGCTGCCGATTCAAAGCAGGTGAAGGAATTAGTGCAGGAGGAGCTCCCTCCTCAACTCCCTTAGCCTCATCGTGCTCTAGGTGGAGATGAGTACTATGAAGAATGTGGCAGGATATTGAAGATTGTATTTGGTTTTCAGGACATAGGTTATGATGTGTCCTATGGCAAGGTTAGACTTTCTTCTATGCCCTGGATCCCAAATTCTAGTTAGATGCTCAATGAATTAGAAAAGTATATCAGCAGCATTGAACTCTCTAGGGTCATGATATAGAAGGGGTGACTGAAAGGAGAGGAGTGATATGGACATGATCACCAGCCTTAAGGATTTCTTAGGTGCAAAGTACATGTTGGATTATCCTAGCTTATTTGACTAAGGTGCTATACACCCCATCATGATAGGAGACATGAGTGTTTCTCAGAAGGTGATTGGCAGGAGCCCAAACATAATCAGGATCTTGAGGTAAGAAGTAAATCTTATCTCTAGTAGTGGACAGTTGGAAAAGTTCATGGCAGTCTTAAGAGATATTTTTTATAGGTTATTTGTTTATATAAAATTGAAGAGTAGTGTAAGTGGAGTTGATCCTAAGGCTCTTAAAAAATTTATTAAGGAGTTCATAATTAAAATGGAAGGAGAGTGTAATATGAAGGTGAGGGAGGCAAGAGCAAAATGATTTAGGACATGGTAAGTGAGCATATGAGGATTTGCAGTCCTTGATAGAGTGATCTCGGCTATCTTATAGCAAAAGTTATGGCTTGGTCAGGCACCTCAGTTAAATGAGGGTCGGGAGTGGCCCTGAAAAAACATTCCAAGCAACATTCTAGAGCCTTGCCACCCACCGTTAATAAGATGATGGAGAGAAAGGAAGGATTAAGGAATAAAGAAGTATGGTGTGAAGCAAAAAAGGTTCAAAATTGCTATTTATAAAGAATCAATCATATTGTCTAGGACGATCTGTTGCAAATCCATTCTTCATCGCTTATGTTTTGATGATTGACAAACACTACTTCTCTTGAACTACTTGTTGCTTCTAACTTTTCTTGAATCGAAGATCGGACGATCAAGAAGAAGCCAGTTCAAGATTGCGTAGGTTTAGGATTGTGTCAGTCTGCACTTTTGATTTTCACCTTTTGAGTCTACTTGTAATGGTCAAAGAGACTGATGCTAAGTAACCCTACACACACACACACTTGAGGGACTTATAATTTCTATTTTTGCATACATCGGCCTGGCTAATATTTATATCGTCCGGGACGATCAGCTTAAAATAGAAAGTCTAAGTAAGGATTCTTAATTAAGG